>NC_083652.1:11965787-12133287 GCF_963576545.1 Limanda limanda
ACCTTCACTACATATCTCTGGGCAACAAAGCCCAGATCTCGCCACAGCGTTCCTGTGCCAGGGTTGCCACACACCGGTCGCTCACCACCGCCAAGCTTTGCCGCCACAAGACCACTGTTGAAATGTGCTGCTAAAAGATCAGCCATACCATTTCCTATCGGTGCTACCATGCAGAGGGGAGCTCCAACCAACCAGACTCACATTTCCACAACAAACTGAAAGCAGAGAGAAATCACCACAGAGAACCACACACAGCTAGAAGGAAGACAGACGGCCTGGTAGTTACCATTTTGCACTCTCATCATAAATTTGGCACAGCGTTTAAAGCGAAAAAAAAAAAAAGATCTCCAGCACCAGATTTTTTTTTTTTTTTTTTGTTGCTTCCCAAATGTAAAGCGAGCGCTGGTTTGGCAGCGAGTGGAGAATTAGCAGATGAAAAAAAAAAAATTCAAAATTGCGGGGTTGTACGAAAAATAAATTAGCCGACTATGACGCTCACAAAAAAACGTAGAAGAACATTTTTAAAACAAAACCACAACAAAGATTTTAGGAAGTTAAAGATTCGCGGCAGGAACTCGAGCAGAAGCTCATTAGACCAAAAAAAAACAACAAAAACAAAAAGGCCGGATAAAAAGTTGTAGTAAAAAAAATTGTCAGGTAAAAATAGAAACGTTAAGAGCAGTGCATTCTGGGAGAAAAAAAACTTTAACAACGGGGACTTAAAATAAACAGTCCTTTGTGCTTTCCAAAAAACCTACGAGAAAAAAAAAAAAAGTCCTTGGCAAAGTGTAATTGGTGGTGGTGTCTGTTCTGATCCCTGGGCCCGGCGCGAGACTCGTGCACACGCACACACACACACACACACACACAGACACACACACAGATGGGGGGGCCAGGGAGAGCAGAGCACAGAATAGGGAAAAAAAAGAGAGAGCCGAATCAATGTTGGACGAGCGCATACGACCGCTGGCAGAGCCGAGTGCCGCTTCTTTTTTCCCCTTTTCTCTCCAACTCTCTCTCTTTCTCTTTCTGTTTCTCGCTCGCCGTCTCTCGTCCTCTCCGCGTTCTTTCCCTAACCATCGCTTGAGCCTCTGCCAGCGCGAGGAGGGCCCACCTATTTGGCAGCAAGATGCCTGTAGCCCAGCCAATGCGTTAGCTTCAAGAGCTGAAAGGGAGGGAAAAGAGAAAGAGGAGGAGGAGGAGGAGGAGAGGGGGGGGTGGGGGCGTCGTGGCAAAGAGAGGGGGAGAGAGAGAGAGCGTGCACGAGAGAGAGGGAGAGAGAGAGAGGGAGCAGGTGGGAGTGTAAGAGAGCGAGCAGCCTTGTCCGACGTTGCACAATTTGCCAAATCGACAAGTTCCACTCTGACACGGAGGCAAAGTTCAGGGGAGCGAGTCGTCTCCTGCACCAATCCCAGCCGCCCGCAGCCTGCCGCCATCTTTACTATGGCCGCCATCGCCTCGTGCGCCCCGCCACTCCCCCCCAACCCCCACCCCCCCGCCCTCCTCTGCGCGGCTCTGCCTCGCTCTACCCCTCTCTCTCTGCTTGCATAATGCCACCTTGGCAGAGGATGGCACAGAGAGGACACACAGCTTCAGGATCCCTGCAGACCCGCCGCCGGCAGCTGCTCGCGGGTTCACCACAGCAAACAAAGAGGGAGGAACACACCCGGGCCGCCGCACTGCTCCGACGGCTCACACACAGATCACCGGCGACATGGTTTAGATGCACAAATGAAGAAATGGTTACAGAGTTTATAAACCAGGGGCACGGCAGAGGAAACAGAATCTGCCTCAGCTGTGTTCAATACTGTGAATGTTTCCCATGAAATCCCCCAAACCCCAAAATGTCTGCTCCTCGCCGTCCTCCCGCGTCCCCGGGAGGATTTGGCGTGGTCGTGCGGCGCCATGTTGCCTCATCGTTATGACGTCCGGGTTGCACCTGCTCTGCAGACGGCTTCGGTCTGAAGCCACAAACTGAATCACCGAGCGGCAACCGAAGCTCGTGACTCCAAACAAACAACATTCAGCGTACACACATAAATCATGTGATTCCTCCGCTCAGCGGCTGTTCTGACAACATCCACCACGCTGCCAACGAGGATCCAACGCCACAAACACCAGAACACGGCTGAGATTCACACGGAGTCAGCGTGTGTGAGGAGCGAGCAGAGCCGAGGGTTCGGTTCATCGATTTGTCGACTGAGAGAAAACTGGTAGTCGGCAAACGATTGATTGCAAATAAATCGCTTGTTCCAGTTTCTCCAACATGATCAATGGATGTTTTCCTTCTCACGTGTGAAGCTAAACTAAAAATTATTTGTTTCCGACTGCTTATAAAGACAAAAGAAGCCGTTTGAAGATGTCACCGTGCGTTCAGGGGAAATTATAAAAAGGCCTTTTGTCAACGAAGCAATAAGAGACAAACTCGTTGGGAGAATAATTGATTAAATGAGCGTTTAAGATTCAGAGTTTTCTCCCCTTGTTTCAGGAGAACGACCCAACAGGTGCAGCCGCAGCGTCTGAACGAGCTCCGAACTGAGCGAGGCTGACGCAGGGAGGGAAGTCTACATGTGAAAATAATGACCAAGGTCATTGGAATTACTGTTTAATCAAAGCCAGACTGCAAATGCACAAACAAAAGACACAGGCAGAGGCACTCAAACACTCAGCGCCACCATTTCCTCTCGAATAAACATCACAGCCTCCTCACAGCGACGCGTTTCAGCCTCATCATCATCATCAGCCCCGAGCATCAGACTAATGAAACATCAGCCGTCAACTGTGAACACGCTGAAGGACAACGCAGCTCGCCGCTCGGCCCCCGGCGCCGAGCGGGTCACCGGACCACGCCAAAGTTTGATGTATGGTTGGATAGAGCAACAAAGGAGGCCGAGGAGAACACACACCTTCTGAGAGAGGAGTGTGTGTGTGGGGGAGAGAGAGAAAGAGAGAGAGGAATCAGATAAAGGGCTAGACATCCATATGTCTAATATATATATATATATATATATGATGTTTATGGATTGAGAGGAGGTGAAACACGTAATTGATTGAGCTCAGATTTACAAAACATTTTTTAATTGGTCGTTCTCTGGTCATAAAGACCAGATTAAAACCACTTTGAGTCTTTAAACTAAAAATGAAATGATAACGTGACATTTATCATCATATAATCGATAGGAACATTTATATTTTGATATAATTTTTGGCCACGGCCCTAATCAGATATATCTATCTCTCCATCACCACCTGCAAACTAACAGCAGCAATATCGATAATTACAGCAATTAGATTTTAAAAGTCCAATATTTATATTTGTATAAAGCTTCTAAATGGTTCCAGTAAACTGAAGACGAGTTTAGAACCACAACCTTCACTCAGGAGTCTCTAAACTTAGAATAAATCATAATTTTTATCCTGATAATTATCGATATGAACAGTTTTATCATGTTTGTCCCGGACTCTTTACAGAGACGTGTCCCTGTCTCCAGCACCTGCAGCTGGAACCCCAGCAGCAGCAGAGAACTGGCACTGGTGATCCCTGAGTCTGATGCCTTTCACTCAGATTTAAAGCTTTTCCCGGTGACCCTGCCAAAATGCAAATACTCCTCCATTCACACGTCACTGGAATCTGACTACAAGGGCTTTGTAAGTCATTTCTCCTTCGTTCTGCTGTTTGTGAACGAGAAATAAAACAGAGTCACAGGGCTGGGGGGGGGGGGGGGCAGCGTCATCACGTGACGAAGGTTCATCTTCTCACCTGAGGATCCACCGGAGGCCAGAGCGCGCGTGCGGCCTCCTACGTCACTGTGCGTGAATCATCGATTATCGATCGGAAGGCGCGTGATCTGCGTGATCCGTGTTTTCTAACGCGTCACCTGGTCACCTACAAAACTAAAAACTCGGCTTCTCCTTCACATTAAAGGACTCCGGAGAATTACACAGCGCACGGTGCATTGAGGGTCATATTTCACACCTGGAAATATTACATTTAAATGATTTTGTTGTTTCTGTGAGGCTCCATCGTCCAGGACTCGTTTATGAAGAAATATCAAAACCGCATTATCACGTTTCTTCTTCTTTCTCCTCATTTAAAAATATGAATCTTTAAAAAGAGGGGAAATGTGCAGCCGGGAATCAAATGATAAAAGAGCTGGAGACGAGGAAATAAAACCACGAGGCTGAAACGCTTTTTAAAACCCGACGAATTATTATAAATTAATTTTAATATTCATGCTGCACTTGAAGAAAAAAGCCTGTTTTTCCTGCTGAGGCCCAAAATGACCCAGATCCACCGTCTGTGTTTTATTCTTCTTATTATTAAAGGATCTGTTTAGAAAAACTGAAGCGAAATACCACTGGATTTATTTTGTTACTAAATCAAAGATTCAAACCGCATTTTCCACTGCGAACGAGCCAGTTTTCATTCTGCAAAAATAAAATATCATCACCGTAAAAAAAAGCCTGAGCTGAATGTGAGCAGAGACAAAAGAAATGATTTTTGAAGTCCTTTATTTTTCTATTCTCCGCACGTCGCTGAGTGAGGCCGCGGCTGCCAACTTCAGATTAACTCTTTCAGCTGCAGAGAAAGACGCTTTTACTCTGAAAAGCTCCGTGTGATTCATTAGTGCGTGTGAAGACCCTGCACTGCATTTTAACACACGAATAATCCACCCTTTAAAACTGTTAACATCGATTTTATTAATGTGCCTGAAGAATTATCCTATTGTGATCTATTCATTATTAATAATAATATTAGGGAAAAACGATATTGAAATATTTTGCCTGTGAGATTTTTCCCAATAAGGTTTTTTTGAACATTTAATGTGGATTTCTATATATAGGTCAAAAGGAAAACCAGCCAATTAAATATAATTTACAAAATATATATGTGTATATGAATATAAAGTGTCTTGTTCTACTTTCTAATGTTGCATTGAAGTGGAAGATAAAGGTTGAGTTGATAAATATAAATACATAAGGCTCAATAAAATAAAGGGCTGCTCTATTCCTCTAAAGTAAAACCCTCCACATCCATATATACAGATAAAATAAAGACTTTCTAAAAAACAAATATAATTATCTTTTAGTTTTTTTATTCCAGCCTTGACTGACTCCAGGAGACGATGGAGGTAATATTCCACGTCGCCAAGCCAAAAAAATACAAAATCATAATGTTGGCACGGTGAAATGCTTTTTTAAAATTTTGTTATGATGAATTTTTTGGCTCGAGTGTTTTGTTTTCCTTCAAACGTTGATCATCTCAATGATTTCATCTTTTTTGAATTACAAGAACATGGAGAATCTACATGATTTGTCCGTAAATCACTGGTGAAACTTCAGAGACAGACGGAGACGCTTTGTCCTCCGGTGGACGACCTCGTCTCATTAGACCAATTAAACCAGTGTCTCATAACCCGAGGGCCTCCCAGCCGCCCGGCCCTTCATTAGTGCAGCTCTGTGCCCGACTGAGCGTCCCTGACCCCGGACAGAGTTTGACCCCGGCTGACCCTGGCCCCGGCCCGGGCCTCTGACAGAGAGCCAGGTCACAGGAAGGTGGATGAGGAGACAGGGTCAGGGGCGATGGAGAGGAGAGGGTAACAGGCTCCATCATTTACTTAAGAGTGCAAAGCATTCAGATTTGATTTGTTATTGTAATTTTTTGACCTCAACAATATCAGGGAACGTTATAAAATAAGCATTTGTCGGCTTGACGAGATGTTCTCTGTTATTCAAATGGAAAACTGCGTCAACACAAAGGCAACACACAGAAAATGTTTGAGAGAACATGGGGAAATGCTTTGGCACAGTGCAATATATCTTTAACTCCACAGAAACTCTGACCTACCTGGCTACTTTAGTTGATGTAGTATATTACTCGGTATACTTATTCATGTTACTTGGCCCTATCTTTGAGATATTGTGAGACCATTCCCGAAAGACCATATACGTAATTGAGTAATCTGTCTGGCAGCTAGTTTTTATTTTGATTATTTGTTTTTGGTGTGTGTTTAAACCCTATGTTTTGTTTTTGTTTGTGAATTTATATTATGTCTTGTCAACACTTTGTTATGTATCTGAAAATTGTAAATAAAGTATTTTTCCAGGGAGCAGGTGTGTCCACTGGTTTTATCCCAAACCAACGCACCAGTTTCCCAGATGCTCCACGTCTTCTATGAGCTTTCTGTGGTTTGGTACAGTAATGAGAACAAGCTCCAGTGGCTGCTGCATGTCTCCAGGTTGTTATCACACACTGGAATCGCTCCTGTTAATCATTAGAAACTGTGGGGGGGGGGGGACATGAGATTAAAATTTAAAGACAGGGGAGAAGTCACCGTTACTGGGGCTCTCGCAAGTGATGCGTGAAGATCCACGGCTCGGCGCCCCAGCGTCGCTCGCACTTATCTGAGTTTACACACCAGTGCATTACTAGGTGTGAAAAATCTGCAAGCAATTTGCGGCGGCTGCGTGCTAACGTGCCCGGGGTGGGCCGTGTGGGGGGGCAACCAGCAGAGCAAGAGGCACGCACGGCACATTCCAGTCCCACAAAGGGGCTCTGCTGCCTGGCTGCACTGGGAACCAGACCGGGCCCTTCCTCAGAACCTCTGGGTTCCAGCAGGAACACACGTGAACTCACACGAGGAACACTAGAGGTTCTGTGCACGGCAAAACCAAAGAGGAATAAAAGAATCACCTCATTTATAAGTTGTGAGAGCAGCGAGATCAAAGGGAACCAGATCACCGGAGGCCATCCGGGTTTTATGATCCTCTTTGGCCATTTCACATAAAACAATATGTGTTGCTGCTCGCCGAGGAGTGAAGCGTGTCGGGACGTGCAGATGTTCTCGGGTGAAGACTCATGGTGCTGATGAGCAAGAGGAAGACACTGACACACACAGCTGAACCCGAACCAGCATGAGGTGATCACTGGATCACCAGGCAGCTGATGGAACTCACCTTCAAATCTCCTGAAGCTGCCTCGTGCCACACACTACTTATCTGCACACTTGCATGAACACACACCTTTTCCTCGAACCCCCCCGAGTCTAGAAAGAATGTGCTGCTGGATGAAGGAGCCGCCCTGAGTCTCACTCATGTGTGTGTGTGTGTGTGTGTGTGAGGGGCCGTGCCGGGACAGGCCGACTCAGCACCACAACAGCCATGACTGAGTGTTTTCTCACCGGCTGCCCCCCCGGCTGCCAGGCCCGACTGAGGAACTGTGATACTACCGACCAGGTTGTCAACGCCTCACTTGTTCTTTTAGTTGCAAACAGAACTATTTAATCTGAAGGTTCCCACCGGGTTATGAATACTACTTCTTGAGTTTGGTGGAGGAGACGGACGTGGAAAAGGCCGGCAGCTTTCTGCAGCAGTCGGCTGATGGCCGCTGTTAATTGTCTGCGCTGGTGAAAGCTCTGTGATCAGAACACACATTTGAATTCATTCTCTTTCACGCTGCTTTCCCCTTTTGGTTCGATGGAAGTTTGACGGATGGACACGTCACAAACATTTGATCCTTCCGGAGGTGAGAGGTCACTTGAACGGAGCCTAAGCAGCTAGCGTCTGTAAGCTCCTTCTGTCTTTGATCTGGACCGTGTCTTTGATCTGGACCCTGTGGTTGACACACGTCAGGGAGAATTACCGGCACAAAGCGGCGGGACTGTTACACCACCGCTCCTCTTATGAAAAGATCCCTCAGCAGAATTAAGAGTGTCAACACGGCCCTGAAATGCAAATCAGGGATCTTCAGGTTCATGTGTTAACTTGCCGCTTAACAAAGCTGTAGGGCTTTGCTCGTTCTTTTCAAAGAGACGAGTATGAAATGCTAAAGTTCAGCCGCTCACACACGGCTGCAGAGAGGAAAGTGAGCTGAAACAACACGGCTGTGCTTTCAGACCCGAGACCAACACTGACGCAGAACGCTGGTGTTTGTTGTTCGGAGCCAAAGCTGACCGCACAACTGTTGTGTTGCACTGGAGCAAACCTGAAAACGCCACACACACACAAACACACAAGCACACACACACTAATACTAATCACCACTCTTACGTGCTCTTGTTTTAAAGCTGCCTCTACTTTGTGTTGCAGCTTTTTGTCGTTGCAGCCTTTGTGCACAATATGCGAGTTAATTTACGAGAGAGCACGAGCGGCGTGTTAACACAACAGCTTGATGTCAGATAATATGTTGCTGCAGAGTTTATAATATATCACACATGCACGTTGTGACCCGATCGTCATTCTGCTGCTTCTTCAGTCTCCTTCTAGGGTCACATTGTTTCCAGCATGTGTTAAAACATTAGTTTGGTGCCAACGCGAACATTGAGGTTTCACTTCCTGTAACGATTCCTCCTGTTCATATTGGCCGTAAAGCAAAAGCCTCCATATGGTGAGTGACGAGGGACAAACTCCTCGGTCCTTCTGTGCGTCAGTCAAACCGAGAATCTTCCGAAGTTACAGAAGCTTCGCACTTTGTTGTCGAGGGAAGAAAGAGAAGGAAAATTAATCTTCATCTTAACTGTAGAGAAACTTTCTGTGTGCACAGTCGGCTTCTGTCTCATCACTAACGGACGACATGAACACAGCAAACTGATTAAAGCAAGATTAACTCGGCTCATACGGGAAAAAGAGAATCGCTTAGAGACAGACCGGGAAATTTGGGGAATCTTGAAACAAATATCACACATAAAAAATAGAATATTCAAAAGTTTGACTCATGAATTGCATTTAATTTGAGGTACTTTTATTTGAATGCTACTTGACTCCTCACCAGATTTATTTGACATCTGGAATTGCTTTTTATTTTTCAAATTAAGATTTTACATATAGAATACAACATATTTCAAAGAAGGTCAATGAATTATTAAAAGTAGAAGCAGCTGAAACACTTCCCCAAACATGCATTTTAAAGCCTTAATGATTTAATATTGTACCTTCCATATATTATTGCTATTGGCTGTAATTTGTTCTGTACAAATTTTTATCTAATTCAGAACAGATTGTTGTAAGTCCGACTTTATATTTGAATTTATTCAGATTTTGAATCAAGGTCTTAAGAGAGTTGCGTTGGTGCTTTTACTGAATTCATGTTTTTTATGGTTTGTTTCATCATTTTATCATTTTATTAATTTATTCTGAAACATTTGTATCTTTCTCTATTTCATATCAATATTAACTGAATTCAATGAGCTAATTTTGATTGTTGCTCAGAGAAAATGAGGATCTACGCAAGAATTCTACATAAATTCAGAATGAAATAGAAATTAAATCTCATGTATTAACCCAAGGAGCCCAGAATGAAAATGGTCGTTAAGGTTTGTGGTCACAATGAGTTTACAGCAGCACGAGGTTGTGATGTCAACGGGTCGGCCGGCGATGGCAAGAGCGCCGGAACTCTATAGGCTACAACGCCAATGGACCCGGGGCCCAAAACTAACAGGCCCTCGCTAAATAACCTTTTCTTTCTCTTCTACCATGACATCACCAGGACGACGGCGTGCACGAGGGCAGCAGCCGTGCACTCTGACAGAGAGAAGGTGAGACAGGCACACACAGACAGGAGAGGTCTTGTCTCCAGGCCGGTAATTATCTATGAAAACACAAGCGAACGTGGCATCAGGGCTAAATCAACACTGTCGTGAACCTGGGAGACGCCGGCGTGCCATCGCAGGACGGAGAGAGAACAGACGGGTCAGAAGGTTCCAGCTCGTGCTTCGCCGGGCTGATTGCACGAGACGTGGACCTGAAGACGTTGAGCATGTGGAGCAGCCGACCCGGCCGAGGCCGAGGAACAGAACCTCCTCCTGGACAGAGAAGCCCGCTGCTAATGCAGAGTTGAACGCTTTGCAATCAGACAAATAAAGGGGCAATCTAGCACACAATCAAACCAGAGATTTAGCCTGCGCTCCTGCCAACAGCGAGGGACCTCCTCTTTTTGAACAAGGGATGCACTATTGACTGCACCCCCCCTCTCTCTCTGTCTCTCTCTCTCGCTCCAGTCTTCCCTCTCTGCCAGTCTGAAAGGCGTGATGCCAACCTTTTCCACCATTGGGCATGCTGCCCTGCCCTTTATGCAAATGCTTTGCCGCCATCTCGACTCGCAACCCCCACCGCCTCACCCTCCACGTCTGTGCACACCCCCGTTTCGGCTTCCTGTCTATATATTCTTTTTTATCTTCGTACTTTTTCCGTCGGAATTAGCCAAGAAACTGAGCTTAAGCTGTAGCCATAAGTTATTAATTAAACCCTGATGATCTGAGGTCCTGCCTGTATGGATCCTGAGCAAAGTGAGAAAGTGGCTCAGCCCGTGGGCCCGGCACTTTGTCTCGTGTCTGCCGTGGACACAAAGCACCAACCAGGGGCGAATACTTGACAGAGGTGTGGTTCTATGTGTCTGTACGAGCCCTGATAAAGAAAACCAAAAAAATACTAAACAGAACAGGGAGAATAGGAGGGAGGGCGAGAAGGGCTGAAGGAAAAGAAAGTGAAAGAAATAACAGAGGAAATAACTCCAGCTCACTGTGACTCATGAACACACATCACACCATCTCCCTTTAACTACCTGCACCGCATTAAAGACGGATAAAGATTAGTTTTCCACATAAGGACGATGGTTGATAACAAGGACCATTAACCAGAGTTACAGATAATAGATTGGACCCAATCATTAAGATATAAAATGTGATTTTTTTTAGGGTCTGGAGTAAAAACAACAAGAGGTTAATAAACCTACTGCTGGCTTCAATTACAAAGAAGAGGTTATTAATGTGATGAAAAACAAAGTCAATCATGGCGGCCACTGACAGGCCAATCTCCCGAGCTGGCACCGGCGCCAGAACAGGACGAGTTAATGAGTCAGAAGCAAACAGAGAAGCCGGGAAAGAGCAGAAAAGATCATTTACAGGATTAAAATCTATGAAATGTAAAGAGAACACAAAGAGGTCGGTAATCAGGATTATAAAAGAGTTAACACAGAGTTCTGCTAATGCTGTTAAAGCAGAGTTTCCGCTGCTACTGACGGAATCGAACCCTCACACCGGAGAGGATCACGGCCGAGGACGGACGCCGCTCGACCAGACGCACACAAACACAAACTGAGGATCTCATTTGTTCAGGTGAGGAGCAGAGACTCAATAAAACTGTATAAAAGGTCCCATTGAATATTTAGATCTTTGACACAAACAGGTCAAACAGGCAAAAAGAAATCTCGATCTCAGTGGCAACAAATGGGATTTTTTCTTTTTCTCCAGACGCACAAACAAAGACGTCTGAACCCCCGACAGTCTAGACCAGCACGGCAACAATCTCCAAATATAAACTTCAGGCCTTATTTCCCAAGCCCTCCACACAATGGCTGCTCTAATCTTCCTGAGAGGAGAGACAAGTAAACAAAACAGGTTGGTTGAGGGAGAATTAAGACTTTAACACCCTTTTCCTCTTTTCGCTGAGTGCCACTCTACACACACACTACATACACACACACACACACACACATCCCGTTCCGATGCAGACTTCCTTGTCTGAAGTTACAGTAATAAAGTTTTTAGCTGCCAGTAAGTGACAGACGAGAGGTTAAGGAAGGTGAAAAATGCAAAACAAGGGAAAGACAGGAAGCTGTTAAAGCAAAGTTTTTACATTCCTTACAGTTCCTTCCACTAACTGAGAATTCACACTGATGAACGCTTCATGAGTTTTAACTTATTAATTTATTATCTATGAATAAATCTAAATTTCCAGGAGCAGCCAACACGAAGGACTAGTTTGACGGGTTTGTGTAAATATTCAATTTTTGTTAATTATTTTCTACAACTAGGATTTTTGATGGTAAGTTCTTTATCTGTGCGTCAGTGTTGTGTTGGTACCACTGAGCTTATGAAGGCAGCAAATCACGACAGTATTACTCAGACTTTAGATGCTATTACATCCTCGGCATCAATTCATTTACAACAATAATAAACCAGGAGAAAAATAAGGATATATTAGAGCGTAATTAGCTTCCGTCAGGCCAAAGAGAAAGTGTGTGTGTGTGTGTGTGTGTGTGTGTGTGTGTGTGTGTGTGTGTGTGTTGGAGGGAAATGAATGAGGCCTTTTCTTGCAGCAGGCTCCAGATCAGAGCTCCTAACTATGGGATTTGGTGCTGTTGCCTTTCTCCCCCTGGAGGGAGTAATTAGGTTAGGGAGGACAACTGCCGCATTGTTTTAACAGAGGAGGGATTGTGCCGGCCAGAGTCCCACCAGCTACATGCTTCCCTCACAACAAAAAATGCCAAACGGATTCTGTGGCACACGGACGCACATCAACACACGGAGAGAGAGAGAGAGAAACTTTTTCTGGGGGGAGATTTCCTCTGCTGGGTTATTCACAGTGAGGACAGATCTGTCTCTGGTTCCGTGTGGATCCTATGAAATGTCAAATATAGTCCAACAGTGTCAGATGTCCTCTCCTGTTGTTGCAGTTGTGGGATCCTGGCTCTTTGTGGGACTCGGCTCCCTCCAGTTTTAAACAGCGTCTACTCTCTCCTGCATCCAGAGGCTTGGCAACACACACCGCTCCTAACTAGTATAATATGGTTATGATGCATCTGCATTCCTTCCAATCCCCGAGGAAATACAATACGGCTATATCGTCTGTTTTAATCACGGCCGGCTTCCAAGGAAAGTAAAAGGAGAATAGGAACAGCCACAGCTATAAAGACTCTTTCTCAAATATACTTCAAGTTCGTTTAAATACATCCTCCGCTGATTGATACAGAGTAAATCAAACAAATCATGCCGGTAGAAAAAATAAAAGAACATGGAGTGCTCCCCAGTCTACTGTATTTATAACACACAGACGACGGCCTCTCTCTCTCTCTCCCGCCCATTTCCCTCTCCCATGTCTTTCTCGTCCTTCCTTACTCTCCTCCTGTCGTATTTCTTTCTATAATCTTTCTGGACCGAGGGAGAAAAATACTGCTGCTGTTGTTTTACTCCTCTGAACCAGTCCCAGGGCCCACAGCTCTTCAGAGTGTTCAAGAAAAAACAGGAAAGAAACGCATAATGTGCACCTCTGCACCCCCGCCCACACCGTCCCTATTCACTTCCATCGTAAATCTCCACCGCCAGGCTGCAGGACACCGTCAATTTGTGGTCCCCACATGAGTCCTAACTCCTGCTTCCAAAATACTTTAGTTCAGGTGTGCAGACGGAAAGAAAAAATCATAAAATAGAGTTAATGTGTGTGAAGTGATATGTGAGTCTACAGGAGGCGTTTCTCTGCAGCAGCTTGCCACAGGTGGCTGGGGATGATTGCACTTTATTCCAGATGATGACCATAATGAGCCCAGTTTTAAGTTTCCCGGGACACGCCGACGAGACTGACAGCAGCTTGACATGTCAGACAGCCGAGCGCTTGCGAGTGCATTCCCCCCCCCCCCCCCCCCGCCCCCCCCGGTCCCGCTTCGACAGAACTGCAGCCACAACAGAGGAGCGGCACAGGCTGTTTCTCCATTACGGGTTTTTTTAAGTTGATCACATCACGTAAAGGACTCCTGCGGGATTATTAATCAGCGAACATGAACACCGGCTACACATCTGAATACCAGCGGAGAGAGAGAGAGAGAGAGAGAGAGAGAGAGAGTTTAATTTCTAACCGTGGTAATGAGCGTTGGGCGAGCGGAGACGCTGCCACGCCATGAACTCACGGGGCAACGCTAAATGTGCTCCATCTGTGTTTTGTATTTTAGCAGTGACATGGAATCCTTATCCTGCACCGAAGTTTCCAGTCAAATATACAACTTTCCATGTAACGCACACTAATCCTGCAGCTATTTCTCTGAGCCTAAACAGAGCAGAAAGTTTATATTTGAATTCCCTCGCAGAGGATTCGCTGCAGCTGCAGTCGGGACAACAGCAACAACTGGGTCGGGCCGAAGAGAAGAAGCCGCAGAGTCGTGTTTGAGTCTAACTCCGGGTTCTGCTTGAACTCGACTCTACTCTGACGCTCTATTTCTCCTTTAAACACACCAACAAGTGTGTATGTGACGGTAGTGCACCCTGCCTGCCTGGTCCCGGGGTCTCACGCACCCCTGGGCCCCCTGCCCCAGCCTGCAAACACAAGTCACAAGCAGTATAGAGCGAGCACTCATACCCAACACATACACTTCCACACAAACAGAGTCGGTTAATAACACACAAACTCCCGCCCTGCAGCTCTGTTTGCTCCCAGCTGCCAGGCCTCCTCCTCCGAGTTCATCTGAGGTAAAGATTTGTTATATTATGCAACCGAGTATAGATTTTCCACCGCTGGCCTCGCGCCAACTTCCTGCTCCGGAGAGCAAGCTCCAGCACTTTGTTCCCTGGGGGGACAGCGATTCCTTACTGGACGGGGGGGGGGGGGGCCGAACCAGATACGCAGACAGGGACAGACAGGGAGAGGTAACAGGACGACACGAGAGGCAAATAAGAAAGAGAGACGAGAAAAGACAAAGTTGGAAAAGCATGAGGCCCTGTGTCTGATTGTTGTCTTTTTGTCTGTAACCTTAAAAATCCTCCTTCTCGTCTCCTCTCTGTCTTTTTTTTCCCCGGCTCTTGAAATCAGGTCACAACTGTTTTCATTACTGTTTGACTTGCGGGTTCATAAGCCTCCGAGCGTCAACGTTCCTCCACCCACCCCCAAGACAGGAAAAGATTTTCCCTCCGACATTAACCCAATAAATGCCTATTAATCCTGATCACAAGCTTTAAGCCATGGTCCTGGTGCGAGAGGATAAAAGAAGATGTCAAATGTTGATGCTAAGTCATGAATATGATCATTTCTGGGCTCAGGATCTTATCTGCTAAATAGCTGAGGTGGATTCCTCGTGTTCACCGGAGGAACTCATTCTCCTTCTCCTCTGCTCCACCATGAGGTCCTGAGCGTGATGAGGACAAACGGCCTCGGGATGTTTGAGGGACAATCAAGGAGCCAATCAATTTGTCTTTACTCAAAGGGAAATGGTGAAAAGACGGTGAATGCTACGGCATCATCGAGTGATGTCATTGCGTTGCGTCATCTCTTGACAACGAAACAATTGAAATCACCACCGTGACCTAATCAACTGTGGCCTGAGGATGTCTGAGAGCTGTTGGTTTAAATGATTGTCATTTCCTCTCCAGGCTTCACCAGGTGTGTTTTTCATGTAAATGGACGGATGGACAGACGGAGAAATGGATGGATGGATGGATGGACCAAAGATAAATTGTTAAAATGTGTTTTGCTGACATAATTACTTTCAGCCCAGATTCAGAAACTGGGGTTTGATTAAAAGTTGTAAATATATAGATGTAAAAGTAATGTTTAAACGGTTCAAATAAATAAATAAAAATAGTTAGCTAACAGTGTAAACGTTGAGCTAATGTTGGAACATCTAGCTTTTTGGAATGGTTAATTAAAAGTTACGATTAAAAAGTTGAAATAGTAGAAACTTATGGCTCTACTTTTTAAATAGTTTGCTACACGTTATGATTAAAAGGTTAAAGCTAACAGCTAAAATAAAAAGGTAAAGGTTACGATTAAAAGGCGGAAACAGTTTGTTGAAGTAGTTCAAAGTAACAATTTAAAGGTTGGAATAGTAAGCTAAGGGTTAAATTTGTGTTAAGTTCTCTAAAAGTTATAATTAAAAAGTTGGCTAAAAGTAACATTCAGACATGACTGAACCAATCGAAGCCTTGACAGTTCAACTGAAGATACTGGGATAATATAGATGGAAGATGTTCATCTGAAAACACTGTGGAGCAACATGAGGAGCATGAGGATCATGAGGAGCATGAGGAGCATGAGGAGCATGAGGAGCATGAGGAGCATGAGGAGCATCAGGAGCATGAGGAGCATGAGGAGGATGAGGAGCATCAGGATCATGAGGAGCATGAGGAGCATGAGGATCATGAGGAGCATCAGGAGCATCGGGAGCATCAGGAGCATGAGGAGCATGAGGAGCATGAGGAGCATGAGGATCATGAGGAGCATGAGGAGCATGAGGAGCATCAGGAGCATCAGGAGCATGAGGAGCATGAGGAGCATGAGGATCATCAGGAGCATGAGGAGCATGAGGAGCATCAGTTTGTAGCGTCACTGTTTCTCTGAAGGAACGCACACCTGTGCCTCCTGTGAGTAATGAGCAGGTGTGTTATGCAGGAGAAACCACAGAGGAGAACACGTTGACTTTGGGCTTGAAGTCAAACAGACGCCGACACAGGATCCGGTTTGTTTCTAACGTGGCTGCAGCTCACACCTGGGAGAAGATCACGTGTTTGTGTGGAAGCTCTGAATCTGCCTCTCATCGCACGGCAAGTGAAAGTGAAGGAGTGAAAGTGAAGGAGGTGGAGAGTCTGTGCAGAGAGAGAAGCTGCAGTCGAACACAGAGAGATCAGATTTCATCCAGATTAATCTGGAAGCTTTGTAATGAAGGGTCTACTGTATATATATAGAGATGTAGGTCAGACAGACTAAACAACGAGCCCAGATTGCCCACACGAAGAAGACCTGGCGTGGGCCGGCAGCAATCTGCAGCCACTGCCTCTGCACCCCCGCTGACCTGTGACCCACGAGAACAACGGCTTCGCCCGCTCACCGGCTCAGAGACCTGAGGTTCTTCTTCTGCAGAACACAGCAGATCGTGGAAATTCAACGCCGCGCTGCTCCTCTACATGGAAACTTCACATTCTGATTAAGAATCCCAGAGAACCAGTTCCTGAGTTTTCTCTGCGTGTGGATCCTGGCGTCGGTTCAGCTCCGAGCGAGAACAAAGAACATTTCTCAGTCTATTAATAAATTGAGCCTAATGCTGATATTAATGCTGCGATCATAAATTCATGTGTCAATATGTAATAATGCACTCGAGCTTCTGCTTCTACTGATCCTTCGCTCCACTTGTTTTAGTCTTTACATAAAAATTTGCGTTGTTACGTAACTTGGAAGTTTGAGATTTATTGTTAAGCGTTTTTAGAACTAGAGCTTGACCCAAAACGTTGGGAAAATTGGGTCTGGACATTTTCCAGAATTTGTCTTTCAAGATTTCCGGGTCAGACTCGTTCACAACATGACATATTTTTCTATTCTTTTTGTTTTCTTCAGTTTTACGTCCGTCACGTGTTGAAACGTCATGGACACGCCGGCTCGCTCTCTGGGAATTCTCCAGCTATTTCCTCATATTGGCCTCACTTATGTCCTTTTCCAGATGTTTTACCGGTGGGGGGGGTCTGGCGGTTAAAGAAGCGGGAAAATGCCAGAAGCAACAGACTCAGACATTTGCTTTCTCACATATTCAGCCTCTCCGGAAGATTTCAGGAAAATGTTCGGTGTTTAGCTTTTTAGCCGCCTGACTTCCTCTTAAAATGAAATAAGACAAAATGTTGTGACTTGTAAAATGTAATCTAAAGGTTTGATAATGAGTCAAAGGGGACTTTTGCTTCATGAGGTCTTTAAGGTTACTGCACATTCATCGACCCTGAACCAAACCACTTTGCAGTTCAAAGGTCGTATCCTTAAAACCAACTCCAGTGTAAACCAGCCGTGACACAACCAGTGGAATTCAACACACTCTCACAGCCTGGAGGAGGACGAGGGCGAATAGAGAAGTGTGTGTCTGTGTGTGTGTGTGTGTGTGTCTGAACTCAAGGGGCCACACCCTCTCTAAAACACACACACGCCGTCACTTCTCTCCGTCTCATTGTTTCACACAAACACCACGTGTGTGTGTGTCACCACAAATACCGTATCCTCATCTGCCCTGTCACAACCAGCACTCACCACAGACACACACACTGGTGCCGGTGTTGTTCAGATTTCCGACAGAGAACCAGAGGGAGGACCGGCGCTGACAAAGCCCTCAAACATTCACCAGAGCTTCACTGGTTTCTGCTGGTGGTTCGTTCCGGTACAGACACACTTTGTCTTGGTGGTTTCCAAAAATGAGACCACCACCCCCCCCACCCCCCCACCCTTTGCTCTCATATTGTACAAAGTGTTTTGTGTTCCTCTGTATATTCGAGCTCAATTATGTAATTTAGCACCGGAGTGGTGTATGCTCAGTAGCCATGGCAACAGCACAACATATCGGCGACCACAGAACCGCACTGGGGCTGCGGGCGCCGCCGGGGTTGTGCCAAAGAACTAATCCATGCCAGAGGTGACATGAGCGAAGGAAAAGTGAGGCGGGTGGAGACAACATGACACACACATGAAGAAATCACACGCACATTCGTAGACAGACGTATACACACAGACACACACACATAGACACACACACCAGTGTACTACTCTCTCCTCTCACTCCTCGGCTTCCTTTTAAAACACGAGCGCACACACTGGATATCCTCCCATTCTTCTTGGCTGGAGCCTCCCATGGCACTAGCAGGAGGAATCCATTCTCCACGGATGCTGGGACAGCTGTGCTGATACTGAATGAGACACCGTCGGTTCTGCCTCTCTCTGCATGCAGCCCCAGATAAAAAACTACATGCTACTTAATTCAAATCTATATCGCCTGCTGCCAAAATGCACTCGGCTCATCTCGTCTTTGTCTCTGCCACCAAAGACAAGCTCTGCATTTCATTCGGAAAAACTGTCGTAAATTTGCTGGTGCTGACGCACGGTGGCCCCCAGTCACGAGCTGACAATAAACACGGAAAATTTATATGACTGACAAAGACATTAATCACAGAAACCTTCATAAGCCTCTCATTTAAATGTGTAGTTAGAATGCAAATAATCCACAACATGCTGCCGACTTTAGAGCTTCACAGACCATAAATAAAAAGCTCAGATTCTGAGCCATGCGATGTGGAAGCAGGACCAGCTCCTGGTTTTAAGCTGCAGGACACGAATAACCAAAAAACGCCACCTTATGAAATGAGCTAAGCTCGAGTGTCTTGTAATGGCGGCGGGTTCGGTGGTGGGCTGTACTGGCGCTGGCAGCACGCTCCAGATGAATAAGTAAAAGGAACATGGTGTCCTTGGCAGTGTCTGGCATTATGACCTCCTGGTGTCCCAGGATGACGGGGGGGGGGGAAAGATCCCGCACGGCAGCACAAAACAGCAGCACGGCCAATCAGGGACTCCGATTTCACCCGGTGTGCTCCCTGCCTGTCGTCCTCTCTCAGTTACACGAGAGCACAATAGATCAGCCCCACCTGTCAGTCAAACAGACTCTGAGGTCACTCTCGTGTCTGGTGGCCAAGCGGAGAGTGGTCCCCTGGCTGCCACGTCACAAACATCCACACCAGCTCCACTTCTGGGGCAGGCTTGGCACCGCCGAGCCACACCGGGCTTGTATATTACATTTATATACATGTATAATCAAGTCAGTCCAAGTTGTGAGCAGCTGAAACAAACTCCGCAGTCATATCGTGATTCAATATCTGAGAAATGCAATAAGAGCCTCTGACTTTGAAGTGAAATGAAACAGCAGTGAACTGGCTGGATAGGAGATTTCTGTTTTTTTTCTAAAGGACAAAGGTGAGACAGTCGCCTGGAGACTGGGATCCTGCAGCTCCTCCAGGCCAGAGACTCTCTGCAGGCGAACTGGCAGGAAGACTTTTGGCTTCTGTAGGGGCAGGTTTGCATGTGCACGTGCATGCTCGTGCAGGTGTTTGCTCGTGCACGCTTATGCTCGTGCACACACCCGGGTGCGTATGTGTGTGTGTCCTTATAATTCTGAAAAATCCGACATTTTTTTCTGTTTATACAGACTGCGGTTCCATCAGATTTTAATCCTCGGAGCAGCTGTTCCAACTCATTTTCCAGGCCTTGGGAAGAGACAGAGGGGGGGGGGGGGGAGAGAGAGAGAGAGAGGGAGAGCAGAGGGGGGGTGTAATGGCCACCTCACCAAATATGTGTAAACGCAAAAAGTTCTAATGCGTCAGTCTCATCTGCAGGAACAACTGGCGGTGACGTCAGGAAACTATATCCCAACGCGCAGCGCGCACACGAGACAAGTGCGAGTCCTGTGCGCGTGCACGGAGCTGCTGCTTCTGAGAGCACGAGCACGAAACATATCTCTTCGTCCAGGAGCGAAGAAGAGGAACGTGTGCACTGGAAGTTACAGTCTGCACCAATGTTGAATTAATCTGAGTGAATTCAGAGGAAACGTTTCAAAAATCATTTCGCTGTTTTTGAAATGATTGCACTGATCTTCTCTGCTTTTCATTGCGCAGGAAAAAGCTCATTCCTCGGCATCATATTATTTCCCTATTTCCAAAATGCGACCTACTTTCCTCTGTCTGTCTGTTCGCGATGTGCAACTTAAACATAAACAATAGTTTTATCGTCATATCGTTGACACGAGGCGACAAAACAGGAGAGAAATGAAACTTTTCATGGATCGTGTAAGTTCCCTCCCCGCAGCAGCAGGAGACACACCACAAATACACATTCTCTCATGATGGAATATAGATATATATATATATATATAGAAACATACACACACACACACACACACACACCTGATGCTGAACAAATAGGGACTAAATAGGACTTACCACTAAGGCATTGTTTAGAAGATGAGTAGGGTAATACTTTAGTGTTGAGAGGGTGTAAAGAGTTGAGGAGAGCAGGGGTCAGCGTCCAGGAGAGCAGAGGAGGCAGAGGGAAGGAATCAGTTAACAGGTCGCTCCAGGGAAAACATCACGAGCTGCACAACATACTACACACATTTCAGATTCAAGATGCAATGACATTAAATTAAAAATATAAGAAGAGAGAATGGGAAAGAATAGGAATGGGTGTGTGCATGTTTGTGCTGCCTCATTGTGGCCTGCAGGGATCTCAGGGTTCAGGTTTGGAGGAATTAATCATAAGTAAAATAAATGATGTTGATCATTTTAAAAGATGTCAAAGATAATTTGAGGAGGAAAAATACAACATTCACGTTACAGGGAATTTTCCTAAATTCAGAAAAATTAGGATCTTTCATCCACTTTATGAATAAAAGACACTACAGTGTAATAAACTACACAGAGCTCGATCTGATATTTATCTTTTATTTCTAACACACTGCATCGACTCTACACACACACACACACACACACACACACACACACACACTGCTCTCCCTCTGTAATTTGCCTCCATTACGCAGCGTCACTTCCCAGCTTCTCTCCACTGAGGCTTTTATCACAGTTAATAATTCATTCGATTGTTTACAATTGTTTCCATATTCCAGGTCCAAGCTGGAATTTTTAATTATTAACAGCAATTAAATCAACAAAAAGAGACTTCACGTCCAAACAGGGAGCTGTGAGAGAATGTGTGTGTGTGAGAGAGTGTGTGTGTGTGTGTGTGTGTGGGTGGGTGTGTGTGTGTGTGTGTGTTTTGTGCAGAGAAGAGGAAGAGAAGATACAACTTTCCTCAACGTGCAAATAGCCACACTCCTTGGCCACACACACACACACACACACACAACACACACACACACACACACACACACACACACACACACACACAAACACCCCCCCCCCCTACACACACACAGATACAATTGATCAAATAAATAAAATACAGCAGCCTATATTTAATAAGTGTTTCCATCAATTTCCTGCCCAAGCAAAGACAAACTGCAAGTTACCATCACGTGCAAAATGTGCACAAGCTTCTGATGCCAGTTACTTTTAAATTAAAGTTGAATTAATGTGGCTAAATGAAATATACTTACATATGAGAGATGCATAAGAATTTACAGATGCAGTCAAATAAAAAAGGCCTGTAAGGTGATGTTCGTATTCTCATCTGTGTGAAACAATCTGTTTCTAGTTTCTCTCTATCTCTCAGTGAGTTTCAGCCTCTGAGGAGCCGGCAACAGTTTCTTCAATAAAACTCAGAATTAAGGAAAATAATAAAAATCTCCTTTCCCTTTCTGGAGTCAGCGAGAGGCCGTAGTTACGATCCCAGCTGCTAATGTCTGTAAATGGAAAGCAGACGTGACTGGTGCCCATGCGATGAGCGAGGAACATCCTCTGAGCCTCTGGTCCAGAGCAGAGCTGTCAGAGGAGCACGACCAGAGGAGAACTCTTTTAATAAAACCACGGCGAGAAATCAGGAGTGAATTACACATGAAACGGGACCCTGGCAGTCGGCTGTCAGACAAAGCCAATGAGGGATAAACAAGTCTGCTTCATGAGAGCAGGACTCCCAGCAGCTGGGCAGGCCTGTGCCACTGGTTGGCTGAACCGAGAGGAAATACCTTCAACGTCTCAAGGACCTGGAAGAAAAGAGGCTCACGGTTCTGAGGGGGAAATATTAAAAAGGTAAAAAAGTTGTCTAAATATGAGATTTGACTTTGTTTTGCAGAACACAAGCTGGTGAGAGCGACAGGAAAAAAACACCTGATCACAGAGGATCCACAGTGAGTTGAGGAGTGGACGCTTCAGTGCAGATGTGCTGCACAGCTAAGATCCAGACCTGAGCTGGTCTCATATCGGTGTTTTACTTACTTCACTATCAATCCTTCACTCCGTCATTAAACGTGTCTTTTTAGGACAAATATTTAACGATTTTCTGCAACAGAAATATCATCTAAAGGTGATGAAGTGAGAATAAAGAACAGAAAATTTCAACAGTTATGACTGAGGAGAAATATTAAAGTTTAAAGTAACATTTATCATGTCTCACACTGAGGAGTCTGTGATAGTTCAACGCTGGATCTGAAGCCGTGGATTTGATTCAAACAACAAAACTAGACTCTGTTAAAAATGACGAATCCCAGATTTTAAACTATAAACTCTATATATAACTATTTTTCTACAGCAACTATCTCAAAAGAACAGCAGGTAAAAATCATAAAATGTGAAGTGATGACAGAGTTTAAAATAAGAAGCAATGATTCCACATCCTACAGAGGAAAAGAGCGGGAGACTTTTACTCTGTATACAAATTAACTGTGAAAAATGAGGAGATGGAAATGAGCTATTAAAAAATATATAAAGGAATTTAAATCAAATCAGCTTAGTGTAGGCTATAGATAAAAATATATAAGGTGAAAATATAAAATCAATCAGAGAGTATAGATAGATATAAAGAAATATACTTAAAGTTATATACACATTAACTATATAATCAGCACAGAGTATGAATGTAAAAATATTGATATTAAGTTATATACACACGTTTTATAATCAGTAGAGAGATAAAGATAAAAAGTTATATATGCACAAGCTATAAAGTCACTTTAGAGTATGGATATAAAGATGTAAATATGAAGTTATATATACACCCGTTATAAAACCAGTAGAAAAATAAATAAATATATAAATATATATAAAGAGATATTTAGATAAGAAGGTCCATATACACACGTTATAAAATCCGTATAGATATAAAGTTGTATAAACACAAGTTATAAAACCACAAGAGTATAGATAAATAGATAAAGATGCAAAGTCATTCACACAAGTTACAAAGTTAAAAAAGATCAACTGGTGCAGCGGAGTAAAAAAATGTCAGAAGATGCACGTAGAACTTTACGCACGCTTCCCCACACACACACACAGAGACACACAGACACACACGCACACAAACACACACACACACACACACACACACACACACACAAGAACGTACGCACACAGACACACACACACACACACACACACACACACACACACACACTCGCCTCCCCCGGTCTCAACGTGCAGAGGCGACTCCTCTCACGAGCCAACAACTCCCGGCGAGCTCCGACACACACACACACACACACACACACACACACACACACACACACACACACGGACACACGCACATCTTCCAGCAGAAATATTAAACTCCAGTCTGTGTCCGTGCACGCGTTCTCACTCCCTCTCTCTCTCTCTCCCCTCCTCCACACGCACGCTCCCCTCCTTCTTTCCTCTCTATTTTTTCTAATATATGAAATTCATCTCGGGAGAATCGCCATTTTCTCTCCAAAAAAAAAACACCAAAAAACCCCCCATGTGCGATGGAAATTACGCAGGAGAGAAAAAGTTCCGCGCGACGGCCCGAGCGGAGTCGCGGGTTCGAGTCCCGGGCAGCGGACACATGGAAACACACACGGACACACACACACAGACACACACAGAGTAGCGGAGCAGCCGCAGCGGAGGTTACCTGCGTCAGGCAGTACGGGGAGTACATGTTCTCTCAGAGAGGAGGAGCGGGTTCAGGTCGGAGGAAGCTCGGGATCGTGCTGCATCGCACTCGCTCCTCGTCCTGTTTCTCTCAGTCCATGCTGCTGCAGCTTACTGTAACCCCGCCTAGAAAGTGAAAGCTTGCACAAACTTTCAGGGAAAAAACTTTGTCTCCCTCCCCTTCTCCTCTCGGGCGCTTCTCCCGCGCTCCTCGCGTTTGGGAGGATTCAACAAAAAAAATAAAAAGAAGCTGCACATTCATGGAGGAGCTGCGCGAAACTAATTTCGCTTTTGCAATGAGATAAATCTTTTATTATTATTTTTTTAGGGGAAATCTCCGCATAGGGTTTATTTATCCGCGCTTTTCTGCATCTCCGAATGTTGCGTTCACTGACCAGATCCAGTAACACCAGTAACACCAGTAACACCAGTGCGCGTTTTCCCGCATTTGCAGATCTGAGGAAACACGTGTCACCAGAGAACCGCGTCACACCATCGCCTGTTCTGAACCCTGACACGTTTCCTCTGTAGCTCGTGTTGACGTGAACCGTCTCTGATCTGACCGATTAAATACTTAATTAATAATGTGCATGTGTACAAAGCACCGGAGTCACGTGTGCAGCTGCAGGAGAACTTGCACTAAAAGCTTCGAGTGCTCTCTTCACCGAGTTCTGCAGGCGTTTGAATGGCTGCATTATCTCCTGGAGGCTCTGGAGCTATAAGTCTATTTATTTGCTGAACCATATTTGACCCAGTCTGGAGCACCACACAACTGCAGTTTGGAAAACCAGTGAAGTGAGTCCAAGCCAAACAGTCTCTGCAGCATGACTCTCACTGTGAAGGAGAAAACTAGCAAACAGTGGAGGAGACAAACGTATAATCACAGCCTCGGAGCCGGATCAGAACACGACAGCTCGGAGGGAACAGAACGGTCTCTTTCTCCCTCTCTCTCTCTCTCGCTCGCTCACAAGCAAACAGCAGAGAGCGATAAACATATCACATGAACGTCATAAAACGAAGCTGCTTGGACCCGGGCCTGTGGTACCGGGGGGATTCGGGTGGGAGTGGAGAAGCATGAGCTGAAGGTTCGGGCCTGACACTGGCGTCCCACAGATTTATGAGGCCTACTGCTCGTGCACCACAAAGAGATCTGGGCTCCGTGTGGCCAATTACTGCACCCGGCCGGGCGAGCGAGCCGGGGAGGAGAGGGAGAGAGTGTGCGGTCGGGGGCGCACGAGAAACCACAAAACCGTAAACCAGTCCTCGCCACCGCAACCGGGCTCCGACGCCAGCATTCCTTCCACTGGATGCCATACATGACTAATATGAAACACACACGGGCACACCCTTGCATTTAGACAGGTGTCGTGACATCATCACCACCGAGTCTCACGTTCGCCTCCGAGTCTTTAAAAGCACCGCGAATGCAAAAGGTTACAGGCAGCGGTTAGCTGGGGAATCGAACCCTCCCTCCTTTATGGAGTCGACTCGCCTGCAACACACACGCAAGCGCCCCTCTGCCGCGGCTCCTTAAACCAGCCACACATTTAGTGGTCTGTGTGAGTAAATCTCTCATTAAGCAACACATGGTGGAGCCATATGCTTCGGGTTGGTGGGTCTGCTGCTGCGGCGCTGCTTTTTCACACGCTTAAAAATATACATATTTACCAGCGGCTGCAGTGACGTGTGGAGACGCCACCGTCACTGCAGCTCGGAGACGGACGGAGCAACGAAGACGTCCTGTTTGTCTCCGGCTTAACGAGCTCTGCAGAACAGGTTGCTCAAGGAGAGGAGCCGCAAATGTGCCCGAGACACACACACACACACAGACACACACACACAGACACACACATTATCATACCACAAGCAGTGATGACAGCAAAACCTGAGGTTGTGTTTTCACCTCTATCGACTCTTTTATCCATTTGATCCTCTAAGAGACTTTCTGCAGATTGAATTCTTCAGTATGGACCAAAAACCTGTTTGGTGAAGTCACCGTGACCTTTGACCTTTCACCCACCAAATTCTAATCAGCTCCACTTGTGTCCGAGGGAACGTTTGGATCGGGTTCGATCTCGTGAGGCGTTTCTGAGAGTTCGTGATCGTGAGAATGGGACAAAGAAAGAAAATCTGCCACCACTGAGAATATATCATTTTTTTTTACTAATATAAATTATACAATAAAATACAGTTTGAAGTAAAATTCCTCCACCAAAGTCCAACAGTCGCATTAAATTAAATCAAGCTTCACCAAATTTCACACACTCATAGATATCAGTCCTTATTTATTTATTTTTATCAAGATGCCTGAATTATTCTATGGGAAATTCCTGAAAATATCAAATCATAACCTGCCTCACAATTTTTTTAATAAAAAAAATCCTGGATTTAGTTTCTCAGAAATCTGTCTAATAGTTTTTAAATAATCTTAAAAACAAGAACTCACAAACGGGGATGAAAACACAAACTCCTTCTCAGAGGTAAAAATATGATCATGATATTTCACCTTTTTTTTTTTTTTTTAAGCATAAACACAAACGTATACAACTCTTATACATTTGCCTTTTTTAGATTTGTAAGATAAATAGTGAACGGAACATTTAAATGTTTAAACATCAACTTTCATTCTGCTGATGATGAACCAGTTTCTACTCGACCTCAGTCCAAGTCACCATTTTACCAACTGTAATAATAATAATATTATCTGTATTTATAGTTTTTATGATTCCATTATAGACAGAATTGACTTGATTGCATGAGAGGATCAGAAAAGTATTTTTTTTCAATGGATATTTTGAAGTCTTTAAGCCTAAAAAATCCTTCAATCAATCATCCGAGAGGAAACTGCTCAAACTCTAATTCCGTCCATACGACTACATTTGTATTTTTAAACACATCCTCTCGTGCTCCTCATACGCCCGACGCCCTCATACTCTGGAAGTTAGAGCTTTTTATTTTGGACATAGACGCTCGCAACCACTTGATTATTTTTTTCCATCACGACTTCAGTGATTCGTCAGGCTCCTGTCACATGACCTCCTTCCAGAAGAAAACAACCGACGTCAGCCTCGGCTTCCGGAGCAGAACATTCTCCCTGTTGTCTTTAAGTTAAATTCTGTATTTTACAATGATCGTTTACATGTGGAGGAGACGAGTGTTTTCAGGCGCTTTAATCTGAACAGGGCTTAAAGCTACGCAGCCAAAACGCTGGTGTGGTCAGAGATGGTTTCATTTAGATTAAACGTAAAACCGTGGTAACGTGGACGTAGCCTCAGATCCACACTCCATCACAAACTCAACAACTGCACTGACACCACCTCATAAACCCAGAGTTCCCTTCATGTTTCCATTCCCTCCTCCGTCAGACTAATGAAGACGGAGGGCGAGAGGAAGCCATGATGCGTTTGCCACAACACTAAGCCCCCCCCGGACCCCCTGGGGAGAGGCTGGAGGTGCACTACCCTCCTGTGGATGTTCTTGAACCCGCTGCCCCCGCAATCCAATCCAATCCAGCTCCAGCGACGCTCCCCCCCCCCCCCCCCCCACCGCGCTCGGAGAGAAGTCTCCTCCACCAGCCACGCTGCTCAGTTTCAGCCATAATGGTTCATTTCTGCAGCGAGACACACGATCCGCTGCAGAGACCCAGATCCTCCCGGAGACTTGGCCAAAGTCTCAACTCGGGGAAACAAAGAGCGCAGCCTAGAAAACTGGCTCCCTCCTCATTAACAATCAAATTTTCAGTCATCCACCGACTCCCTACCCCCCCTCCCCCCCTTCCCCACCTCCTGCTTTTTATTACCGTTTTATATCACGTCGATGGCTGTAAATCCACCGCGCTCGCTGGGTGGATTCTTTTACTTCTTCTAAAAAAAGAAAAGCTGCTCACTTTCTTGCTTCAACTTTTGCTTTATTCCTTTTTCATTTTCACACGACTAAGCATGCTGCACATTATCGTTATAATTTTCACTCCCATGAGGCCGCGGCGCTTCGGCGAAGTTGCAAAGGCCCTTTTCCCTTTTCCCTTTTTTTCTTAAAATGTGCCTGTGGAAATAATGATTGTAATGGTTTGCAGCTGAGTAGAGGGAGCTGTGAATGACATTATGATTGTGGTACAATTACCAAGAGCATGAAAACAGACTGTCAGTCACAGTAATGAGTAATGACTCAAATAACACATTTAGGACCAACACATGAAGTAATAAGAAGAAAAATAATAATAATAATAAATGCGTACCCTGTATGAATCTGATACTACAAAGCATTCAGGCATCCCAGGACCTCTGGAGGGTTCTTCATTCAAGAGAAAGGTTTCGGTTGCCTGAAATGTAACACAACAGTCATGAATTCATTAGTCCACACTTTCTTTAGGGGTTCATGGAATTTAAACACAAACCAGAGAAGATGTTTGCAAAGCTGTAAAAGCAGATTTCTCATGTTAGAATCTCTCTAATCCTGCTTCTTTTCATATTGACCTATATTAAATAATCATCCTCAAGTCCCACCACCAGAGAAACAGGGTTTTTCATTGACATTCTACACACACACACACACACACACACAGAGACACACACACACACAGTGGATGGAGCCGTAGCCCATATGCTGCTCAGGCCTGAGGCCGGCCCTGCCAGTCACTTGAATGGGGAGCGATGCGTTTAGCTGCCGAACCCGAACACAATACCACGACACAAAGGCGTTTCCTGTCCCTGCTGTTTCACCTGCATGGTCACTTTTCTGTCGGTGTGCACTGATTCAGCACTAATCATTCACAGACTCACACGTGCACGCCCTTGCACGTGCACAGGCCGTGGCTCGGCGCTGTATTCACTGATAGATGCGGCTAAAGTATTTATTCCAAGTGTTTGTTTCTATTCAGCGCGGGTCATTTGTATTCTGCGGGACGCACCAGCAGAGACTTGGACTCTGAATGAGCATCCACGGCAGTTCAGCTGTCAGTGGAGGCAGCCAGGCCAACATGGGCGGGGGGGAACCACAGGCTGTGGATCTGGATCAGGGGCAGTTCAGCCTGACGAGCTCGCCGGTGGCTAACACCCGTTTGACTACACACTGGTGTAAATTGGTTATTGCCAGGCTAAATTTGAACGTGTGTTTTGGAAGTCGAGTAAACCTGTTAGACGAGGGTTCGAAAACTGCCAGATTAATGAAAATAACTCTGAGAGTTAAGGGGAAGAAAGTTTCACTCACAAAGGGAGCAGGAGACTTCTCGACTTTAAGAAGACGAGAGCCAATAATCCTATTTTCCAGAACTTTACGTTCTGATCTCTCAACATAACTTAAGTAGAAACAAACATGGACCCAAAACAGGAACAAACATTGCTCGTCGCCAGCAGCAAAATGTAAAGTTATACTATTTAAACTGGCATGTGAGGTAAACAATTTTTTTGAGGAATTCAAACACACATTAAGTTACTTAAGCATTTACATATGCACACAAACACACACACGCACGCACGGGGCGACACGGGATTGTACTTGAACAAATACATGCACAGACACATGCATAAACACACGGCTCTATAATAAGGAGCAGACGTGGGCTAACCAAGTTGTGGCTGGAGACTCAGGCTATTCCTATCCTTCAGAATGAGAGGTTGCAGCTCGAGTCGTTTCCCTTCTCCTGTGACACAGGGATCGCCGAGCGGCCTCCTCTCTCTCCGTGGCCGCCGCCCGGCTCATTAACATAAGATACACATTGGTTTTGTCGAGCGCAGCCTCTCGTGCTCACAATGCATTTAGCACGAGGCCACATGAAGCGCTCGCTGGGTTAAACAAAGTTAGAACTCAAGTCATCCAAGTGACTAAGAAAACACCACCCGTGGCATTCAGGCCCAGCGTCCGACCTCGGGCCTGTCATCATTAATATGTGGGGAAACACGGGAGGAAAACCATTTCAGACCATTTGTCCCACTAAATGCTGCCCGTGTCAAGCTGCCTGGGCTTCCTGACGAGCCCTTAAACTGCCTGGGACACATGAAGGATATAGTTTCCTCCGCTGGTAATCACAGAGCAGCAGAGTACTCGCTCTAATCACCACTTTCTGACAAGTCGCACTCGTTCATTTACGCTGGGAGATGATTTGCGTCGCTGCGACGGAGGATTTCAGGATCAGGGCAATAAAACGACAAATAAATGAAAGGATGAAAACACGGGTCAGTTCGAGTTTTGCTCAGTCCTCATCTTTCTACCTTTGTAGCTCCGTCCCCTCCTCCCTCTCCTGACTGTTTTTATGGAGCATGGTATCAATTATATATAAATATATATATGTACATATATATATGTGTGTGTGTGTGTGTGTGTAGTTGCAGAACCGCAAGTAATTAACACTCAGAACGCCGTGGAAAGCGATTGATGTCGGAGGATGTTGACTCTACTCTGTCAGATTTTATCGACGCCGAGCGGAGAGACCGTGTCTTCACGACTGCAAACAATCACAACACGGACGAGAGGAAGAGAAACTTCTACAGCAGAAGAAAACATTGGTCCTGGTCGCTGCCAAGTTTCCAACACAGACATTAGAGGAAAAATCTAAACCCGTCTTTCAGCCATGAGTTACGTCTTCGGTATTCAAAGGTTCTGTGAGGACAGCGAGACATCGATCAAATCACAGGAAAAGACTCTGACGTGTTGATAATCGATACTTTTGGACGAGTTCAAAGACGACGAGGAATGTGAGAGAAGTCACAGAAGATTATTCTCTAATGCATTTCTGAAGTGAGCTAACTGCAGCTCAGAGTTAGCAACAAGAGCTAACGCTACATGGTGAACCTGGTGGATTAACAGTAAGAAAGACAATCCATAAGAAGTCTGTGGAAACCAAAACACCTAAAAGCTCACGAACAGGCCTCAAATCTGCTGAAAGGTTTTAATATCACCAGTAAGATGTTATAGACAAGTGTTGGTGATAAAATAAGCTAAAACAAAATCTCAGAAACAAACTGTTATGTCTCTCAGTAGAGCTCATGGCCAAACAAATCCAATCAAGCCGCATCTACCTGATATATTATCATCAAGATCTTTGCGTTACTTCTTGAGAAATTCACCAAAATGTTGAAAGACATTGTTCTCTCATTGTTAAAGAATGTTAAAATAAAATTGCTCCACCTCTGGATTGTTAAACCACTGAGGCGCCTACATGTCAGCTTCCTTTTTCAGGACTGTGACATTTTCACTCGTTCCAACTCTGAGGGACGTCTCTACTGACAACTCGCCCATATACAGTCAGAGTACATGGTGTTAGATGGGATTTCACTACTTTTAAAGCCTTGTAAATCAAGGTTAAGAGGAAACCAAGACAATCAGTCGGTCAGTAGGTCGGATCCAATGGGGATGCTCAGATCTTTCATGGCACTGGATTAATCAGAGAACTGTGTTTATTCCACTGAGCCTCGACTTTCTCTCATTCACAGAACCCCCCCGGGCCTCGAGGGGCAGGTACACCCCCCCAATCGCTGCTAAACAACCTTCTGATCCTTCCACGTCCTCACGGCTCCTCCAGCTCAAACACTTTCTGGAGCATCAGAGAAACATAAACTGAGATCCAACCCAGTCCCACCTCCTTCAGCCCTAATTGTCTCCTCATTCCTCACCTGGTAACAAGCTAACAAACCTGCGCAGATGTGGGACGCACATCAAAGAGAGGGAGGGAGGGACGGGGAACTTGTTTGTAGAGGAAAGAAAATGTGTGTGTGAGGGAATATGAATATGAAAGGGGGGGGGGGGGGGATTTACGTTGTGTGAGTCCAAGCCAGAGCCACCTCAGGGAGAAACGCTGGGAAAACGTGATATTTTACACCTGCATCTCAGGAGGTGAGGAATAAGAGACAGGGAGCGGGGGAGGCAGTAATTAGAGCAGCGTGTGTGTTTGTGTGTGTGTGTCTGTGTGTGTGTGTGTGTGTGTGTGTGTGTTATAAAGGATTTCTAAATGTTTCTGGGGCTTGCCACTGGTTCTTTTCCTGCATTCAATTTGGTACGATGCATTCCGTGCCAGATTATTATAAATGCTAAACCTGGTTTACGAATTCTAAAAAAAAAAAGTGTTGAAAACTTAAACAAATATGCTAATATTGTTCCAGTGATAAATACCAGGCGAGCTCTGTTTAATGAATAATGCTATTGGCTCTAATTCCTCATTAAGACCCTAAAGACGAGAGCGAGGAGAGAGAACACATGTATTGTTGTTGGGATTCTTCCCCCCCCCCACTCACCCCAAATTAAACTGGGAAGGCAGAAGACAAGATACCGACACCTTCCTAAATTAAGTAGATTCAAATGACTCGGTTACACAGCTGCTGTCTGGGGCGTCTCGTGAAACCAATTAACGTGACGGTTAAGTCTCGATAAAGTGACTGCGGCCGGGTTGGAGACGAGATGGAAGATTTAAGAGAGTTAAGAGAGTCATGTGATCAGTCTGAGCTCCGGGAGACGAGACTTCCTCTACCCGTCCTGCAAAGCAAATTAAAGAAATGTTTCGGTGTTGTGTGAGGTGCTTTGTTGTTTCCACAGCAAACTAATCCGACATGTTCCGGGGTCAGATCGTCCTCGTGCATTCGGAGCGCTCGGATTTAATTCACCGCACGGTCACTTGTTTAAAGAAACTCTGCAGCTGTGCTGGGAACCAGTGGGATGACATCACTCCTCTGGTTTCTCTTTCACAGCTCGACCCCTGCAGCTCTCACCTGCACGATAAGTTGTCTCCTGTCACATGTTCATCACGGAGCGTCGGAGCTGAAACTACTTTCTAAAGACATGATGCAGCTAAGTCTGTGAAAGTGAAGCTGAGAAGAGTCCTTCAGGTTCTGGAGAGTTATTCTGATTCAGGCTCGAGACACGAAACATCTGACAGCGAATCCGGCTTCATTATTCAACAGGATTGAATGAGAGATTTCTAATGAATCAAATTATAAGGGGAAGCAGAATCTGGTGTTTTTAAACTTCCACTCATACAGAGAACTTGAAGTCAGGATATCTCCGCATCTGCTGCTTCCATTTCGACCACTCTTTCTTTTTTTAAATCTCCCTCTCGTGAGTCTCCCCAGCTTTATGGATGTGGAATACTAAATCACTGTCATGCCTCTTTAAGTATTGCTTTTGTGTCTTTAAAAAAAATTCCCTTGGCCTCCTGAAAAAGACAAATACCTCTGCAAACAATTCAAGCCAATTGTCAAAATTGAGGCTCTTTCTAAATCGTTGGATCTTCTGTCACATCCCAGCAGCAGAACCCATCACTGGTCCTTCCTTCCTCTCGGCCCTGATAGCCTCGGTGCTCACGCTGGAACAGTTACAACAGCTTAAAAACCGATCGACCTGACAAAGATTATATCTGAGCTCACTATCCTAATATTTACACTGTTTGATTGTGTACCAGAGTTTCCATCTTTGAAACCATACGGCCCAGTCCGGCTGCACAGGCTCCACACGAGCCGTCCACGCCTGCTCCGGGCCTTATTTATTTTTCCAAGGAAACGTCAAGGCCATGACCAACATAATAGTATAATATTCTGTATACAGCGAAGGATGACATCACTGGCAGCTACAGCCAAGAGGGAGATCACACACAAGACTGGAAAACCACTTGTCTGATCGTCATGTGGCAGGCGGCGCAGAAACACACAGAAACACACAAACACTGTGGGACACACACACATACACACACACTGGATCTGCCTCTCCACACTGACACATATGGTGACCATGAAGGAGTTACGCTTGTTTTAGGAATTTGGGAGTAAACTTGTCGTCGGCCACATTCCCTCTTTCCCCCATTTTTCAATGACATTAAGAGAAAATCAATAACCCACAGAGCCACAGATATATAGATCATCTCTGGTGTTTGTGTTTCTGAGACGGAGCATAATTCAGCCTCTGGGGGGGCAGCCAGCTAAATCCTGACACTGATTGACAGATGCCTCCAGTGCATTCTGACTAAACTAACATGCAACTGAAATATTCTGGCACGAATTCACAATATAGCCTTTTCCTTTTTAAAAAAAAAGGAGGTGAGTTGCTGCTATAAGTAGGAGAATAACAAGTGGAGATAATCCCATGTGAGGCCTGTCCTGAATTCTGTATCATTTTTACTGATGAGCTTCTTGGGCAGCTGCCATGTCAGCGAGGATGCTCGTAAACAAATAATTATTCATACTAATAATCTTTCATATTCATGTGCAAATAAGTTCCCTTCCTGGTGCCGAGGCAGCTTCAAGGTTGTATGTGGGAGGTTCGCCTAACTATGCCTGACTTGACTCATTTGATGCCAGAAAAAAAAAGAGAATTTATCTAAAGGTCAAGGACGTGGGAGTTATAGATCATAATTCTGTACAGAGCTGAGCTTTTTCTTGCTAATTTTAAAAGCTACAAGCAATGCGATGAAATGCTTGTTCTCACAGGGAACACGTGCAGACAAACATCCTGCTAAGGGCGAATGTGGATAAAAGTGGAAACAACAGATTTTCTCAGAAGTGCTCAGCCAAATCAATTTCTAAGGACACTAATGAAATCTCAAATGTTGATTCAATCTTAAAAAAAATGCCCAAAGTGACCAGAATAAAAAAATAAAAATCACAGACTTGTACTTTGTGATGTCACAGGATTTCCCAAAAATTGCACAAATCAATCAACTGCGTAATGAGGGAATTGGTCGAAGGCACCGTGCGTAAATTACGCACAAATCAAATAGCCAAATATTTGAATTTTGGCACAAACAAGACGTCCAGTGCTGTTACAAGCAAAGTTGTCCTAAATATAATAAACTAAGTTTGGGTGGGAAACGTTCTCCGGGGGCTCTGACGCATCTCGGAGCTGCTTATAGGCCTGTATCGTTTCTAACGTGTCTATAAATAGTGCAGAGACAGCACTGAAATGAGAGAAGACCTGTTCTCCATGTGGACAACACAGCAGAAGGCAGAGTGGTGACCTGAGAGGGCCGGACCCTGGTGGGACCACCGGACCCTGATGGGACTACCGGACCCTGATGGGACCACCGGACCCTGATGGGACCAGGAGGGTGTAAATAAAACCTGGCAACGCGTTAAATAGCTATTTTTAAAAAACAAGGAGTTTGTGTTATTCCATTTTAAAATGAACATTTAGAATTCAACCTTATTGACTCATATCCAGAACATGTGACAGCACAGACACTCAGTTGGGTGGAGGGACTTGGCAAACTCTCTAGTGGCTGTTACCCATTAGCTCCCAGTGGATAACTAACACACACACACACACACACACACACACACACACACACACACACACACACACACACACAGCTCAGCCGACTACACGTTAAAAGTTATTTCTGTGTATCATTAAAATCTATACAACTGCTCGAATGGATCTGAAAGCTGACGGCAAGAAATGAGAAAATTATTGGTTTACATAGCACGTACCATTGTGGTGCAGGGAAATGTGCCAACACTCTCAGAGACTCATTTTCCACTCTGACAAAAAGTTCGGCTTCCAAAAAAAAAAACAGAAGAGAGAAAGAAAAGTGAGAGTGAGAGAGAGAGAGTCTTGTTCTAGGCCTTATACCGGAAGCAGAGGAGCCCTAGCACACGGCCTGGTGCCCGGGGGACATGTCTCTAGGACCGGGTGGTCTCCGGGCAGAATAATCCAACTCGTCCGCGTCTCGTCCTCCTCATGCAAAGTGTTTATGTTCGTGACAGTTCCATGAAAACGCGTCGGTGTCAAGGTGGTGCGCTCCTGTCAGTGCGCGCGCTCTCTCTCTCTCTCTCTCTCTCTCTCTCTCTCTCTCTCTCTCTCTCTCTCTCTCTCTCTCTCTCTCTCTCTCTCCCCCCCCTCTCTCTCTTCCCTCTCTCTCTCTCTCTCTCTCTCTCTCTCTCTCTCTCTCTCTCTCTCTCTCTCTCCACCCTGTCCCGGTACCGGAAAGTCCCCGGTGGAGCCCGGCTGGTGGAGCAGGAGCACCGACACCGTGCACGGACAGTAAGTGGCCGTGCACGCTCCCACGATCAGCTGTTGCTCCTGCAGGAGAGGACGAGACCACGCGCACTTTCTCCCCTCGTGCACGCTCCGGGTTCCTCTCGTGTGAAAAGACGTGGAGTTTCCTCCTCGGTTCTCGAGCTGCTCCTCCACGTGCGTAAAGTCTCCAAGAGGGGGGGCCGGCGTCTCGGACCGGTGGCGGAGCTGGTGCGGTGCGGAGCGGGAGGACGTCTGTGCCACGCACGCTGGCGGGACTGGTGCAGCCTGTGAGCCTCAGACACAATAAGGAGTGGAACGCACGTCTCCCCCCCCACACTGCGAGACACCGAGTCCTGACGCTGGAGTCGAACCCGCGGCGCGCTGGAGCTGAGGACGCGCTCGGTCCTGCGGCCGGAGAGAAGCGGAGAAGCGGAGCTGGTGAATTATTAATAACCCGAGGAGCGGTGCACAGTCTGTCGTGCTCAGTGAGGAACAGGGCGGCAGCTGGGGGGTCAGAGGAATTAAATACGAGCTCAGAGTAAACCGCGGGACGCGAGGGATTAATGTGGCTCTGCACCGGCAACAGGGCAGCGCGGGGCCGGGAGGAGGAAGGGGGGGAGGAGGTGGTGGTGGTGGAGGAGGTGGTGGAGGTGGTGGAGGTAGTTTATGATAAACTCAAACATTCTGTGAGTGTGTGGCATGAGTTGGGGGAGCAGGCTGTAAAACCTTCATGTCCCAAAACACACAGAGACGCACGGTGGGTCAGATGTGACCTTCAGCTTAAACTGGATTTACAGGCTCATTATATTCAGTTTATTTTTATTTTATTTAAAACAAATCTAATCATGTTTTTTCCCTTTAATGGAAACCATCTCCAAAGTGTTACTGGCCTCCTGCTGCACCCAGAACTTCCTCTGAGGAACAGTTCAAGTTCAGATATAAATCTCTGACCAGGTTTGATTTAATTCCTGTAAATCAGAGTGAGTGCACAGAGCAGTGTGTGAAGCCTGTGGTGGGAATAGAGTGTGTGTGATTCATATCTGCACCTATTCCCCCTGATGTAACGCACCGCAGTGTAACCCCCGGACCACAGGCCCAATAGTTCACATCCATAAACCAGTAAGACCGTGTCCAGGTGAACTGGTGGAGTCGTGAATAAGCAGAACCAGCTCCTGGCTGCTGGAGAGATTTATCCTCCACAAAATATCTAATGAGGTCCGGAAATTCAGATCCAGGCCCAAAAGAAAAGGCTCCTCTGACCTGCTGGTGCAGCTGCAGACGTCACAGCATGGTGATGGTGATGCGCGGTTACGTCATGGATCCACCTGGTTCCACGCGCACACGATCAACCTTCCACGCGTGAGAACGAGACCTGATGAGAAGCTGCTGGAGTCAGAGACATGTGGAACATCTCACAGCTGCAGGTTCATGTGTTTCTGCTCCAGAGGTTAAATCATATTTCATTCTTTCCAGGAGAGATGATTATGAGACATCATTAAAATCCATTTTCAAAACAATGTTGCATTTGTTTAGATTTACTTTGGAATAAAACAGGAAAATATGTAGGAGTCAGGTGATATTTTGTAAATTGAACCGATACAACCAATTCATTGAAATGTTCAAATTCTATAATTTTATTGTGTATCATATTTTATAAAACGTATCATTTTGCATTTATTTGCTATAGCAGTGAATCCGTTTACCATCTTGACAGGAAGCAGATGAATGTATACCTTATTTGGGTTGTTGTGCATTTATGTGACTCATTTTTAATTTATCACATTTAATAACTCAACTCATATTTATTTAAACACCGAACATTTCTGTTTTTTTACCCCCCCCCCACACACACACTTAGTCTACCTGAAAAATATAGCTCTTAAAAATCAATAGCATAATATGATAATCAATATAATAAATTGAATTTGTAATAAAGAAATTGGCTAATATTAAAACAATTCATAATAATGATAATTGTAATAATAAAATAATAATAAAAATTGAATGTGAGATCAAATACCAAAGTGTAATATGATAAATCATATTATTAAAATATAAATAAAATATCATGCTTAATTTTAACGTCTCTGTGTGTCTGTTAGTGTGTGTGTGTGTCTTTGTGTCTTTTTTAGTGTGTGTGTGTGTATGTATAATATTTTGCAATCTAACTAAATAAATAAAGAAATATGTGGTGGGCTTCACTAACATGAGAAAGGGAACAGTCAAACACTGTAAATAAAGATTGTGCTCACAGGCCTTGTCCTGCAGGCCACACACACACACACACACACACACACACACACACACACACACACACACACACACACACACACACACACACACACAGACAGACAGACAGACAGACACAGTTGACCTGATGTTTGACCTCAACACCTCTGACTCCTCATCCCTGAAACTGTTTTAATAATCAAATGTGTATTTCACTTTATTTGAGACGAATTCTTTCACTTTATGAAAAGATGAATAAAAGGACGAATCGAATTTAAAACCAATGAACGAGCTTCTTATCACACAGCTGGTTTCCTCCTCGTCCCAGTGGAGCTTCCTCACTGGGCCGCTGCACCAGTATCAGCCCGTTTCATCACTGGTCACAGAAACAGGCCAGGAAGTAATTCACCTTTTCGTTTGAAAAGCCAAACAGACTCGGACCTGTTTCCTGTGCAGTCCACACTGGGAATCCCTCTCGGACTAAACGTGGCCAGTATCCACACCTTTACGCGCACGCGTGACCCGCACGCACGGATCCATACTCGTTCCCAGTCCTTTCTGTGGCCCGTCTCCTCCTCTATATACCGTCTCTCTCCCTGGAGGTTTACACACACTGGGAAACAAAAGTTCCGCTAGGCAACGGGCTGTCGAGGAATGCTGACCTTGGCACGGCCAGTGGAACCGGCCCGATTCTCTGCTTTTTCTTTTTGGTGTAAATTAAGACGCATTTGACCCGAGCCAACTTCCAGGCGGTGCCAGCGGGGGGGGATGGAGCTATAGGCTGAGGCGGGTCTGCACCGAGTGACCCGGGATTCAAACACACAGGAGCACCGAGTCGTTTCATATGGAGAAGGACACGTAGAGGAAGCGATGGAAGACAAAGTATAAGCAGCGAAATAAAGTGTCCTGAATGAACCATTTGTCATAAAGTTAAATTGTTCAAATTAATAATCAAATGCCACCCTGTGTGTGTTTGAGGTGCAGAGATGTTTTACTCTGTAAACTCATGTTCATCAATGATGCATTATTCATATATTTATCTGCATATTTTCCTGTTTTAAAGTCTTTGTCTTCACCTGTCAGATAAATGTAAAAGAGAAAAAGAGCAACAGCACAATCTGAAGTGTAATAGAGTTAAAATATAAAGAATTATTCAAGTCAAGCAGTTGAGTAACCGTTCTTATTGACATTCAACAAGTGAACTCACTATAAACACACACAACTCTAAAGTTAAGAACTTATTTTGCTGCTTTGCTTTTTATTCCTGATTTCAAAAGCAAAAGCTTCAGTGAATGACAAAAGAGAGAAAGAGGCCAAAACCTGTGAAGTCTGGTTCTGGACTGTGGACGTTACCTCTCAATGTGAAATCCTTTAAAAATGAAACATACATATTTATAGAATCAAATAATAAAGAAGAAAAACATCCTCAGCAGTTGAAGGTAAATATTTTCTACATCGATATCAGCGAAGGATCGTTTGAATCTGAGAAGCTGAGGAACTCACAACCGAGAACAATAACTCTCTCACACACACACACACACACACACACATACACACACACACACACACACACACACACACACACACTTTATTACTGAGTACTATGTGTACTATTCATGTCTTTGCACCATTGTTTTTGCCTTGAATCTGTGTTTATGTATATTATTATATGTATTATTTTACTGCACTTTTGAAAAGCTGCTAAACAGATTTTTGTAGTTTTAAACAAACACAATAAAGATCCATTCTATTCCATAAAATTTTCCCTATAAGCACATTAACTATAAACTGTTATTTGTGGGAGTCATCTGGTTCTTTTGTTACAGAATTAGATTTATAATATATATTGTTATATATTTATCTCCTTCTCTTCTAAGGCTAATTTCCAGTACGCCTCAGGGAAAGTGTTGGCCGTCGATATTAAAATGGTTCATTCTATATTTTCCTTTACGGACGCGACTCTTCAAATAAGTTTTGATGTTGAAACAGAGACTGACACTGATTCATCTGTGAGTGAATCCCAGAGGGAACAAGAAATACAGGAGGAGGCTTAATTCAGCCCGAGTCACAAACTGGACTTAATTACCTGACGACTCTGGAGGAAAAGCGTCGGCTCTTTGAACATCAAGGAGGAAAATCTGTGTTGAACAGGATTAGACTTGAAGTCACTAACTTCAAATATATAAATGTTTACTGAGCAGATCAAAGTCTTTCTTTTCTTCAATGATTAGGTTTCGATTATAGATTTTATAGATTTCATAATGTCTCCTATGATGGACCTTAAGACTCAGATTTACTTTACATTTTATGATTCACCTCTGAACTCTGATCAATTCTTTATCACAATGCAATTTTCATACGTACCCATGTGGCTAACACACACACACACACACACACACACACACACACACACACACACCCACACCCACACACACACACACACACACACACACACACTCCACCTGCAGGCTGAGTGGTGAGATTAACAACACCTGATGGAGGAGGCTGATTGGAGGAGCCTCGGGCCCTGCGAGCTGCTGATTGGCTCAAAGGAGGATCTGGCTAACTGATGCTGAGCAGAGTGTGTGTGTAGTGTGTGTGTGTGTAGTGTGTGTGTCTGTGTGCGTGTGGATCTCTCAGGGAATCCCACACTCCCCTGCCTTATCAGGCGGCTCCACGGCACTGCTAGAGGAGTGCTGCTCTCAGGAGGGCCGGGCCACCAGCTCACTGCTTATCTTCTACCAGCAAGGAGGGTTTATAGGTCTGATTAACTCTGTGTGTGTCTGTCAGTGTGTGTGTGTGTGTTTATGAGGAAAGAAGAGAGAGCGGCAGTGTATTATTGTGTAGTGTACACGAGTGCGTGTGTTTGTGTGTGTGGTGGCTGGGTAACGGAGATGTGTGTGAAAGAAAGCTGTGAACACCACACACACACACACAGACACACACACACACAGACACACACACACACACACACACACACACACACACACACACACACACACACACACACACACACACACACACACACGCACACACCACACACACACACATTGAGCCTAATCTTAAACTGAATCTAACCTTAAACTTTAATTTAACCCTGAACCTAAAACATGTCTGAAACTTAAAATCTTATGAATTGCAAACAGATTTAGATCCGGACAACATGAGTAATACCTGGACCACACACACACACACACACACACACACACACACACACACACACACACACACACACACACACACACACACACACACACACACACACACACACACACACACACACACACACACACACACACACACACACACACACACAGACCCACTCTTCTAAACCACTGAGATGATATTTAAAAACTCAAAAACCTGTAAAATCGAAATAAAATTCAATAAACCGTTGGTTGTCATGACGATCAGAGCTCAGTGGTACCAGTCGCTCGGGTTCGGGTCGAGCCGGCCCCACCAGAGGGTGTCATCATCTGAGGGGCTGCGGGGGGGGGGGAGGAAGAGTGTGGTCGACCCCCCCCCCGCTTCTAACACTGCCCCCCAACCACCAACCCATCGGGGGGTGGGGGGTGGGGGGAGCAGGGCTCTAATCTGTTTTCCTGGCTCTCCATGAAAGAAAGAGGAAGAGCCACCAGAGCCTCGGTCCGCTTAGATCTGCTGCTCCCCCACCCCAGCTCCCCTATCTCCTATCTCCTCACTCCTATCTCCTATCTCCTTGCTCCTCACTCATATCTCCTATCTCCTATCTCCTCGCTCCTATCTCCTATCTCCTATCTCCTATCTCCTATCTCCTATCTCCTATCTCCTATCTACTTGCTCCTATCTCCTCTCCCCTATCTCCTATCTCCTATCTCCTATCTCCTATCTTCTATCTCCAATCCCCATACCCATTCACTCCTCTGTCCTATCTCCTCACTCATATCTCCTCGCTCATATATCCTATCTCCTATCTCCTATCTCCTCACTCATATCTCCTCGCTCCTATCTCCTATCTCCTATCTCCTACCTCCTCACTCATATCTCCTCGCTCCTATCTCCTATCTCCTATCTCCTATCTCCTATCTCCTACCTCCTCGCTCCTATCTCCTATCTCCTCACTCATATCTCCTCGCTCCTATCTCCTATCTCCTCGCTCCTATCTCCTCTATCCGATCTCCTATCTCCTCTGTCCTATCTCCTATCTCCCATCTTTATTTTTCTCTGCCTCTCTTTCATTCCTGCACCTCATCCTTTGCTTTACGTGCTCAAACCCCCGGTGGTCACACTTCACTGCCGATCTTATTTTACTCGTTGTATCTTCTCTCACTCTTAGAGGTTTTTGGATCCATTGGATTCGTTGATTGACTTTGGCCCCATCCACACGAATATGTTTTTGTCTGAAAACCCATCAACTCTGCTGCAGATTCATCGTCCACACAACTGCAGAGTTTTAGAGCCGCTAAAACATAGAAGTTTGTAAATACTGCTTGTTTCGTTTTAGTTTGAAACTGAGACGTTTGGACTCGATGACGCTAACAACCTTTTGCTCTTTGGTCTTTTCACGACCTTCTCTGATTCGTCAGATTCCCGTCACACAACCCCCCCTTCCAGAGGAGAACAGCGGGTATGACACTCGGCTCCACGTGCAGGAAAATCAATAACAATTCTTATTAAAGGCCAATTTATGCCTCTCCGTTATTTCTATTACGGACAGATAAGACCGCCCTATCCGTCGTGAAACGTCCTCTCCGAGCGCCTCCGACAGCTTTTCGTACACGTCTGATTTTTCTAACTATCCGTCTTCATTTTGGAGACCCGACGGACCGCTCTTGGCTGTGATTGGTCCGCGAACGACATCATTTCCGTATGACGTCATTTCCGTATTTCCGGACCTCAAACTTTCTGTTTACTTGTAGCAACAAACACGAACACAACTATGATTCTACGATTAATGTGACGTGTGTGTTAAGCCAGTGGAGTTGTCCGGCTGACGGTGGCTCGTTAGAGCACTGAGGGCATGTGTGCACGGTCACAGACGGTTAGAACGAGCTTTCAAAACGGCGCTAGCAGGCTAGGCTAGCGGGCTAGGCTAGCCACCATGCTAACTGCGGTGGTAACAGTGCAAGAACCCGCCGTCAGGACTTTAATTCCACTTCTATCATGACACTGTTTCTATAATACCGTCAGGTTAGAAGCAAACACTGGGTAGTAGTTAGTGCCGGGAGTCCTGCTGACTGTGTGTGGAAGCTGGGGGGAGCTAGCTCCGTGTAGCTTCTAGCTACATGTAGCCTCAAGCAGATTCAAGCTGTGGAATCAGCAACACAGTTCGGAAACAAGACCGGGGAACCGCTGCGCTAAGAAACGATTACATCAGCATCTTGACCCGCTGGGTGTCACTTTATTTAGTTCTGTTAGTTGCCATGGTTCAGTGTGTGGGACGCAAGCTAACATGTCAACAGAGACACGTGGACTTCTTCTTCCCAAATGGGGTAGGCTTCTCTGAGCTGGTCTTCCGTTGCGCCACCTATGGGTTTGGCGGGGAATTGTTTTTAGACGGATAGTCGTCGGAGAAGTAAAAATCAAAAAGACACTTTGTCTCCCGCTGAGACCTCTCCGAGAAACGGATACGTAGAAGTATATAAGAGCCTTAACTCCTCGTCTTTGCCAACAGCTGCTGTTAAATTCCGTATTTTACAATAATAGAAGTGTTTACATGTGGAGGAGACAAGATGTTATTACACCAGGAGACGCATGACCTTTGTAAATGTAGAAGTATGAATGTCTCATCACTGTGGTGATCCCCTGACTTCGTCTCTAGCGCCACCACCAGGTCAAAATGCTCACATTTAAAAACTTGCTTTGCTTTTGACCATAAATACACCACGAGTCTTTTTAATTAATAAATCCATCCGCCTCTTTCTGTTCTCGTCACAGATCTTTGAGGCAGCATGAGATTCTTTAAAGTACAAAATGTTCCGGCCTTTTTTCCAATTTTTTTTTCAATACCCCCCCTCACTTCCTTCTCTACTTCCTCCCACGCCCTCTTCTTACTGTGCTCCCTCTTTCACACCTCCTGGGGGAGGCGGGGGGAGGGAGGGAGGGAGGGAGGGAGGGAGGGGGGGTAATCAATTTATGGATCCCTGCCATTCGGTCTGGTCGCCCTCCCCTGTCTCCGTCTGCCTCCGCTTCCCATACTGTTCCATCAATCTTCCCTTGCTCCCTATTTCCTTCCTCCCTGCTTCCTCTTTCCTTTCCTCCCTCCTCACCCAGCTGACACCCCCCGTTTTAAATGGGTGGAGCCTGTTCTGTGGTGCCATTTTCTGTTCGGTTGTACATCCAAGAGCACATGAATATTCATGACTAATCCGCTCTGCGCCCTCCACCCCCCCCACACACACACAACCGCCACCACCCTCGCTCGCCCTGCAGTCGGAGGCAACACTTGGTGGTGGCACATGGCGAGACAGCTGTTGAGATCCACGCCAGGCATCTGTGCGGTGAGAGAGAGCGAGAGAAACGAGAGAGAGAGCGAGGAGACGATAGAGCGAGCAGGGCAGAGAGGGACAGATGAAACAGGACAGAGAGACGTAGAGACAGAGAGGGCGAGAGAGGGAGACACATCCACAGTGCGAGGGGACAGAGGGGACAGAGGGGATGCTGAGGGACGGGTTAGGGTCTGAGGGGTACCAGGGGCATCTGGGTAAAGGAAAAGCCAGACAGACAGAAGGACCGGGGCGGCGGCAGGGTCATCTGGGTGAAAGGAAGGGGGAGGAGCCAGACGGAGGGAAATGGGCACTGATGGGAGGGTCTGTCTGGGGACGGGCAGGGAGACAGATTGGAAGAAGATGGGAGAGAGGGAGGGGGGGGGGGGGGACATATGATCATAAGAGAAAACCTGGCAGGAGACAGCGAGAGGGACGTGACACACCTTCACGAAAAGGAAACACTCATCTTCTTTTATAGAGTATCGGTTCCCAGCCTGAGGACTGGGACCCAAGGTGAGGGACCCAATGTGAGGGACCCAACCTGAAGCAGGGGGGACCCAACGTGAGGGACCCAACGTGAAGCAGAGAGGACCCAACGTGAGGGACCCAACATGAAGCAGGGGGGACACAACGTGAGGGAACCAATGTGAAGCAGAGAGGACCCAACGTGAGGGACCCAACGTGAGGGACCCAACGTGAAGCAGAGAGGACCCAACGTGAGGGACCCAACGTGAAACAGAGAGGACACAACGTGAGGGACCCAACATGAAGCAGGGGGGACCCAACGTGAGGGACCCAATGTGAAGCAGAGAGGACACAACGTGACGGACCCAACGTGAGGGACCCAACGTGAAGCAGAGAGGACACAACGTGAGGGACCCAACATGAGGGACCCAACCTGAAGCAGAGGGGACACAACGTGAGGGACCCAACGTGATGGACCAAACGTGAAGCAGAGGGGACACAACGTGAGCGACCCAACATGAAGAAGAGGGGACACAACGTGAAGGACCCAACATGAAGCAGAGAGGACCCAACATGAAGAAGAGGGGACACAACGAGAGGGACCCAACGTGAAGCAGAGGGGACACAACGTGAGGGACCCAACTTGAAAAAGAGGGGACACAACGTGAGGGACCCAACATAAAGAAGAGGGGACACATTGGAGGGACCCAACATAAAGAAGAGGGGACACAACGTGAGGGAACCAACGTGAGGGACACAGCGTGAGGGACCCAACGTGAAGCAGAGGGGACACAACGTGAGGGACACAACGTGAGGGACACAGCGTGAGGGACCCAACGTGAAGCAGAGGGGACACAACGTGAGGGACCCAACGTGAAGCAGAGGGGACACAACGTGAGGGACCCAACATGAAGAAGAGGGGACACAACGTGAGGGACCCAACATGAAGAAGAGGGGACACAACGTGAGGGACCCAACATGAAGCAGAGAGGACCCAACATAAGGGACCCAACGTGAAGAAGAGGGGACACAACGTGAGGGACACAACATGAAGCAGAGAGGACCCAACATGAGGGAGCCAACATGAAGAAGAGGGGACACAATGTAGAGCCGTAGCCAAGATGTCTCCTGAGGTCATGACCCCAAGTCACTGGACGACCCTTTCATCAGCTATCAATCAAGCTATCAAGTTATTAAAGTAGTAGTCAATTTAGTAGAAGCTATTTGGCTAAAACAGCCTAATATAAACACAGCAAATATCAGAATCAGCTTTAAAAATGTGTAAAAAGTGTCCAATCACATTTATTAACCGTCGCTTTATGTCATTGGATTCACAGAAATATCACCAAGGACATCGTGCTTCACACTGTAGCTCATAAGATCATTAAAACAGAATTCTCTCTGTTCTTTCTCCTTCGTGAAATGTTAAACACTCGCAGCTCATCTGTAAAATCTCTCAAATGAAACTCATTGTCAAAAAATCAGCTGATGACTTCATCTCGAGCTGTCATCTGACAAAAGGCCACCGTCGAACAACTGGAGCTTCATTTTGATCTCATACACGTCTGTAAAGTTTCTGTGTCGTGCACGGTTGTTTATCTCAATGATAGAATCTGTCCACACACACAGACGGACAGAGAGACACCTGCCAGAGGACTGAACTGTCTCTTAGTTCCTTAAAGCTCCAACAGCTCATTGGAAGTGGGTCAAAAACTTTCCCACAATGTCCTTACTGCACACGTTTACACAGCTCATCTGATTGCATTATGGGAAATGTAGTATCAGTCTGGATAAAGTTCACCATTTTAATTTGATCTGTTTCTTGTGAGTCCCCAACTACATGAAAAACTACTTCTTATAATAAGCAATACTCACAAACCAGATAATTTTCAGACCGATGGAAACATTAAGATCTACAGATCAATAACCTGGTTTCACTTCCAGAACAACATCATCTTGATAAATAAACGAGTTTAATGGAAAAACACTAAACTTCAGTCAGTGATAATCTGAGTGAATCCTTCCTGACGCTCACAGACTTTGAGTCGATGCTCGTTTCTCCGCCGCTTTGCCCCCTGCACCACCCTGCAGACCCCCCCCCCCCTTACCCGCCTGCTTGCACCATCTCCAGCATCTCTGCATGGGGCCCCAGTGCTGGCTGCCACCCCCCCTCCTGCTCCCACCCGGGCGGAGGGTCTTGCTCTGCCCTACATAGCGGCGAGCGCAGCAGGCTGGCGACGGGAGGAACCCTCGGGTCCACAAACTGTGTCAGGCCTCCAGACACCTCTGTGATCGACACCGGGCGCCACACAGGGAAGGGGGGGGAGCGACCGCTACCCAGAGACGTGAGTGATTGATGTTGTCAATATGTGAAATCTGGGATAAACGAGCTCTCTGATCCAAACTGTGGATGTTTGTGACTCACGAAGGTCAAACGCACAAAAGACAGAAACTGCAGCGATGACAGAGAAAAGTTTTCACAAAAGCTCCAGTTGAAAACAATCACTGAAATATAACGTTTATAAAAAAACACTGAATCTGAACCAGAGACCGGATCAGAAAAAGAAAAGGAATCAGGTGCAGTTTGAATGAGAAGTGAAACGTGCTCGTGTGTGTTTCTTCAGAAGTGAAACTCGGCCTTGATGTGATTCTGGATCTTTCTCTCTCTCGTGGCACAAACAGGTTTTAATTAAAAACTCTCATCCTCTGGGACGAGTCCTAGATTTCTTTCATGAGTCAATCACTGGAAATTATCTTGTGATTTGTATTTTAAAGAAAATCTCCAACGTAAATATGCTAAATGTGCTGTCAGCACTTCACTACACAAACACAACAAGGTTTTTAGGAGATCGTCACGATCTCAACAACTTCAGGTTTGTTGACTCTCCTTTGGCCTCAGGTACCAAACACACTTTCTCTCAGATGCACAGTCGCAGAAACATGCAGAAAACCCTCGTGTCCTTGTGTGCAGACGCATTTCATGCACGACAAAGACACGTTTGTAACTCGAGAGCAAAAACAGAGACGGAGGAAACAAGGAGAACAGAAGCAGAGACAGACGAGGGAGGGACAGGGTCTATCCTACCATCCACCATGACCTGGCACAGACGTCATAACACAGCTGCCACCTGAGCCCGGGGTCACGCTGCCTCTCCCACGCCATTCCACCCTCGGCCACGCCAGAATCCTCTTCTGATGGCAGATATATAATTATATAAAACCACAGAGAGTGAGGGGAGAAACTCGGATGGAGTCACCAATCAGGAGCCGTTGGTTACCAGGATGCTGCTGCGGTGTGAGTGATGGAGAGAGTGTGTGTATGTGTGGGTATATACTGTGTGTGTGCTTCTGTGTGTGTGTGTGTGTGTGTGTGTGTGTGTGTGTGTGGAGGGGACACAGCCACAGAAATACCACGGACTCCTCTCCAAGCAGCTGTGCCTCTTTCCTCGCCGCTTCCAACTGCTCCTGCTGCCATGAGCCGACTCACCGAGCCACCAGCTCCAGCACCAAACACACACACACACACACACACGTGCACACATGTGTTGGTGTGCACGTGTCGGGTCACATCTTTGCAGTATGTATATTCCTAACATTTTTCACGAGTCACATTGTCGGTCAAACACCATATTTCAGGCGGGCTGTGCTCGGTGCTGATAGGAAGGTTCCAGGAGGCCTCGGGCCAAACTGAGCCGTCGGAGCCAGAGAAAAGACGGCTTCCACCGGACCCTCGGCACAGAGTGACAGAGAGGGTCCGGTGGAAACAGGGGTTTAATACTTCATCAAATATCAGCTCTATTAGTTTGATAACAACAGGAATAAAACACATTAAAATCCAGAGATTTAAACTGGAAACACAGTTCTGTGAAATATGAACTGTTCTATAAATAAATAAGAATTTAGTTCCATGATTTTTCACAACAAAATATAATGATATAAGATTTATTGATTATTTGTTATCATTTACTGAAAAAAAGAGAAAACATCATGTACCATCATCAGTCTGAAGCCATTTCAGCAACACATAAAAAGGATGTTTAAAACCTGAATCTTTATTGAATGATAAAAAACATCAGGATCCGGATCAATACTTAAATTGAATGGGTTCTTCCCTGATGCAGGTTTGGCACTAATTGGCCACATTAGTATTTATGTGAAGCTTCTAACAAACAGACAAAACAAACAAACATGGATGAAAACGTCTCCTTCTCGTCTCCTGAAAGTCTAATTACAGTTTTACTTCAAACTACATGTATTTGAGGACGAGATCTCCAGCTACACTCACTGTTAATCGGTCTTCAATTGGACAATGTCTCTGATCCAGTGTCTTTATTTCCCTTCTGCCTCTAGGTTGTGTACTTTTTATTCTCCGTCTGGGTTTGTTTGTTTTGTCTTCCTTTGTTCTTGTGTCTAAAACCCCCAAAATAACTGACATACTTATAAAAAGCTTTTTCAGGGCTCAGGGTCTTCACCTCAAACCTTTTATTTATAATCTCGCTATTTTAATCAATTTATAATGTCTTATTTCAATTAATTTTGTCTCTGTTCTCATCTGCTTCAGCTTTACTCTCTTATTTCTGCTGTAATGTCTCATTTCTTTAATTGTTTCCTATTGTTTGGCTTCAATCTTTCATGTGACCTTGTAAAGCATCTTGTTTCTGTCTTTTGAAAAGTGCTGTGTAAATAAAATTAATATTATCATGAACCATCCAGAAGCTGAGGGACAGGACCCTCCTCGTGCACATCACGTGCACGGCGCCCCCCCTCCACGTCGAGTTCCTGCGAACCATCAGAGAGGATCTGTTGCTGATGAACAGAATAAAAACAAAGCAAAAGTAACTTTCTGCTGTGGTGTAAACAGAGTGGCCATGTTCACATGAGGACAACATTATTGTGGATTTTATTTAGTCACGCCTGTTATAGAAAATAAAAAGACACGTCTGAGAGTAAGATCGCTTTGACTCCTTTGTTTGAATTCTGAGCTCGATCCAACGGAACGGAGGATTTTATCTGAAGCATTGTATCTGTTGGATCAACCCGCCAACATGTGAGGCCGTCTCTTTGCTTTTGTCTCGGTCTCGCTGTGCACGTTGTGTGTCTGTGTCTGTGTGTGTCTGTGCACGTTGTGTTTCCTCGCTGCCTCTGTGAACCTGCCGGCCCTCGACTCTCCTTCCTTCAGCCCCGGTGCAGTGGGACCAGTGGACCTGTGTGGTTTATGCACGGTGGAGCTCGCCTCCTACATGTGTAGATGAGCGTACTGTGGGGGGGGGTGGAGGAGGAGGAGGTCAGGGATGGGACCAGTAGGAATCACTGGGCCGGTTATGGTGTGATATCCCGCTCGATGGGCTGCTCTCTGAAGGATCCCTGATTTAAAGGATTGTTTAAAAAGCACTAGACGTTGCTCTGGTGTCTCCTCCGTCAGGATCCAGGGCCGTATCAGATCTCAGCAGGGCCTGAGAGCTCTGGGGCCCCCTGCTCCCCCTCCACCTCTGCAGATGTGCCCCTGTTATGTAACTGGACATCTCAAGCTGATCCCAGATTAATAGTTAACTCGATGAGTGAGACATTACAAGGGTTTCAAAATGAAAGCATCACACCTGAGAGCAAAACGGCTTCAATAAAGATAATGTAATTACCGATGGATGTTGAAAGAGAGCTGGTGTGAAATGAATCTGTTCCCAGCTTCACTTGCTCTCATACCAAAACTAAAGCTGTAGTTGAAGCACTTTCATTCTAACTAGTGAAGATTGTTTTTCCACTAATTGATTTTGCTGAAGTTGCAGCTCTTTTTTGAATTTTATTTGAAGGACAAGTCCAGACACAGGTCAAGAGCTCACACACTGAATAGCAGCGGATCATTTCCAGTGAAGTGCACTAGAGAAGTGTCAGAGTGGCACCTCACGCCTGAATCGACCGTCTATACATTTACATATAAATGCTCATATAGATGTTTTTTGTCCAGATTCTGTGCAAACTTCTCCTCGGATGAAATCCTCCCACAGTCTGAGTCTGACTCGGATTTCTCATCGTCCAGCTTCATTTTTCCACTCAGGGCTAAATTTATGCTTCAGAGACAGGATACACTAAAACTCCAGAGTTCTCCCCCCCGCTCCCGTCGTAATTTGTCTGCCCACTGGTTTCACTTATTAAGTTTCAAAAGGTTTCTGGGCAACGTGGTTTGAGAGAGAGGGAGGGGGTGGTGGCATTTCTTTGGCACGCCGCTCTGCCCGTCCTGCCCAGAACGAGGAGGTTACCATGGCATCAGCGGGCACCTCATAAAGCAGACCATTGTTGGTTTGGTGCTGGTGTGTGTGTGTGTGTGTGTGAGAGCTTGTGTGTGTGTGTGTGTGTGTGTGTGTGTGTGTGTGTGTGTGTGTGTGTGTGTGTGTGTGTGTGTGTGTGTGTGTGTGTGTGTGTGTGTGTGAGTGTGAGTGTGTGTGTGTGTTAGCAGCAGGGTTTAGCTATGGTCGTGGGGTCTGAAAACTGGGACACACTGTACTTGTGGGGTCCTGAAGGGGTGTGAGGACCAAAAAGCTGCAACACACAAGTGTAATGGATTCTTGAGGGTTAATCCTTGAATTAATGGTTAGTTTAGATTAGTTTAGATTAGTTTGGGTTAGTTTGGGTTAGTTTGGGTTAGGATAGGTTAGCGTTAGGTTAACATTAGACATTCAGGTGTGATGGTTGTTAAGTTAAGAGACAACATGCTCATGCACAAGGAATGAAAGTTACAACACAAACCTTCCTCCGTCTTGACAAACTGTGGATTTCATCTCAACTTACAAGTTTCCCATGAGCAACACACACACACAGACTCACACACACACACACACACACACACACACACACACACACACACACACACACAAACAGACACACACACACACACACACACACACACACACACACACACACACACACACACACACACACACACACACACACACACACACACACACTACGTCTGTCAACACAGAAAGTGAAACATCTCATAACTTGTGACTTACATCATCGTTTTATTTCCCCCCCAAGCACAAAAGTAAAGTTGGCGAATCCGGTTTGATCTTGAGTTTTTCTCTCTGTGCAGTTTTGTGTGAGCCGACTTTCATTAGAGCTCTATCTCTGCTGAGAAACATGCAGTTTAAAGAAGAAGAGATAATTAAAAAACACAATCTCAAACAACCTGAGGGGGGGGGGGGGACAGAACTGTTTTATATTCCTGTCTCATCAGATCCATTAGCGGAGAGAAGCTCGGCTCGAACGCAGGTTTGTTTGGAAGCGTTTCTCTTCCAAATCGCCCAAAACACTGAGTTACTATGTGTGAAAATCTGGACACAATTTGGGGTTCTGCTGGAAAAAAGAAGAGGACCATAAAAAAAGGAGAAGAAGTGAAAGGAGGGAAGGAAGGAAAGGAGCCATTTGCAGTTCGTGGAGGTTCTGGTGCTGACAACAACCTTTGACAGGTGTTTGCTCTCTCGTGCAGCTCAATGGGAGCAATGGGATAAAAAGAGGAGACAGCCAGAGGCGACACGTGGCGCCCTCTGCTGGTGAGAGAGGAGAACTACACACACACACCAATGCAGGAGAAAAAAGGTGACGACTAGAATTTGGGATCACATCTTAAAATACGTTCTAAACTAATGTCTAATTAATGCATGACCTAGTTAATCGTGATTAATTGAAGAAGAAGGTTTCGTGAAATCGTTATATATGGTATTTTTCTATTTTGTTTATTAAGAAATCTTATGCAGAGTTATAATATCTATGAACAAATTCTGTGAATAAAGTGAGTAAAGTATTTTCATGTTGGCTGATCTTACTCGAGTTACTGTGCAGAAACAAATATTCATTTTTTTAATTAGATATTTAGTTTGTTTGAATACAAATAAAACTTCTGTGAACATTGTTTATGCATCAGATCCTAAAACATTCAAACTGTCGCTCAGTTACAACAAGATACACAACTATAAAAATCTGATTATCTGATTCTACTGTTTGTTAAACGCAGGCACCACAGCTCATTTGTGTAAATGAATATTCATTCAGACCTGCACCGCCGTCTGGAAATGTTCTGGAAATCCTCCAGAGGAGCCGAACGTGAGAACACAGAACATTTTCCAGAACTTTTCCTGCAGCCGACTTGTAAAATTCCTGCAAAAGTCACGAGCGAACACACAACAGACGTGAAACTGGAAGAAAACAAAGATCTCGGGATGAAAAAAAGGACGAAGACCTTGACTTTGGAAGTAAACAATATGGCGGTAAAGTCAGTCAAAGGATAAATGAAGTATAAGTGTGAAATAGCATGAAAATACTCAAGTAGAAGTGCTTCTAAATTATATTTAAGTATGAATATACCACTTTGCACTGTTACTATTTGTTTAAGGTGTGTTAAGATCCTGTCCAACACACACAACACACACAACAACATTGCACAACATTGTAATTGAATGGAAAACTAACAGTGACATTAAAACTTACACACACACAGACACCCACACCGTTCGACACTAACACTACAGATCATATCTCTTCTTTCTTTTAGGTTTTAAAAAGCTTCTTCGTTCACACGGGTTGAAAATCTCCAACCTGAGTGAAGGGAATCGAACATGTGAACGCGTCGACCCGCTCCTCCGAGAGCAGGAGGTTCACACGGATTGTAACTTACACATGCAGCCACCTGGAAGACACTTTCTCACGTGCCAAATACATGCCATGCCTGGTGTGTGTGTGTGTGAGACCCTCTGCAGCATGTGGTCCACAGATTAATGCTTTAAATGAGACTCTCCTGTTCTGAATGCTCCCTCTGTTTGCTGACGAGGCGCTGGTGAAGGATTTGAGAGGGTTTTGTATCTCCTCCTGTTTGGGGGGGGGGGCACCCTATTATGAGTGAGCAGCTAGAGGGAGGACTTGGTCACAAAGGGTTAAAACCGAGGAGTCGTTTTCTGGCATCATAAGCAGAATTGGCTTCTTTTTTTTCCTTTTTTTTTTTTAAAGACATGTGGAAAACAGCTCCAAACAGATTTTGAGTTTGAGACAGGTGCCAGCTCGGCCATCTGGTTCCAGTTCTACCTCCCTCTCTCTCTGTCTGCTCTCAGCTGATCCCCCCCTCTCTGCACACTCCATCCATCCATCCATCCCTCTTTCCACCAATCACACCAGTCCGAGTCCCCCCCACCATCAGTACGACTCCAGAGCTGACACACACCTTCAGTTACCTGGAGGAAAACTGAGGAGAAGAGAAATCATATCGAACAGGAATTCACTCACACACGTGTTAGGAACTGTGCACAAATTAAGACATGATATATAAATGTACATATACATATAAATGTCATTATGAAAAAAATATACATTTCAAATATTTTCCATATTTCAAATTTGAGACATTGGAATGAGAAATGAAGGCAAAACAAAATATAAAATTCATTCAAATTCATTTTTGGTGAGAAATAAATAAAAACTATTGTATTTTGTATAGATCCCCATCGTAAAGGAGCAGTTTCCAACCATCAGAGTTATAATAAACAAATGAATGCAGCTTCAAGTTATTATTTAATCTCTCTGTTATAAAAGTAGAATAAAACCAATAGTCAGTTATTAATAATTTGGTTCTGTTTATTTGTTGCATTATATTAAATTGATGGGTTTAAATATTTAGATGGTTTTCTTTCTATTTTAAATAATATATGTGTGTGTGTGTGTGTGTGTGTGTGTCAATGCCCATCAGCCATATGAGGATGGTTAAGGGAATAAAAAAAGGAATCAAATCAATTAAAATAAAAACCCTGAGATTCAGTAGATTGTTCAACAAAATGCTTTTAATCCTTTAAAATCACTCAGTAGATAATATGATAATATTTTATCTTTCTTTTATTTCTGTACCTATAAATAATTCACACTCTCCCTCTCTCTTGTGTCTTTTCCTTGATTGATAAAATAGGCAAGGAAATAAAAGACAAACTGCAAGACAGAATTAAAGTTGTGTAATGTTTTTCACGACCTGGACAAATATCTAACTCTGTGAAATCAGTTACATGAACTCGAGCGCTGCTGTTATTAAATTCACCAAAACGCACAAAATGAAAAGTGTGGAATCGTCCCACAGGGCGAGCGGGCTGCAGCTGAACTGTTCGTCCACTGATGCCACGGTAAGCTTCTCCTTCTGGAGCGTTCAGATGTCATGATGCACACAGGCCAGCTGTCCCTGCACACACACACACACAGACACACACACACAGACACACAGACACACACACACACACACACACACACAGACACACAGACACACACACAGACACACACACGACCTCTGCACTGCTGATCCTCGTCCCTTCACCTTTGTAAGTGTCTGTCAGGAGAAGCAGAGAGTTGCCAGATGTGGAAACCTCCTGGACTGTGAAGTGATGTTCCATGTTAGAAACCTGCTCCTGCATTAAACCTGGTGTGTGTGTGTGTGTGTGTGTGTGTGTGTGTGTGTGTGTGTGTGTGTGTGTGTGTGTGTGTGTGTGTCTGTGTCTGTGTGTGTGTGTGTGTGTGTGTCTGTGTGCAGCAGGCGACTGAGCATTAAGCAGAGAAAGGGAATTCAATTTTAGCGCCAGCGTGTTTCTTTCTTGGACAAGAGGCAACGTCTTGAGCAAAATATCGCCGATGGAGGCCAAGTAGATGACTTATGAAAATACATAAAAGTGAAAACACATTGTTGGCTACTCCGTCCGCAGCTTCCCCCCCGAGACGAGGGGCCAAGCCTCATTTAAAGCGCGGCGCCGGGGCCGTCGGTGCAGAAATGTGAGTTTCTAACCTGGTGGTTTCTCGCTGGAACGAGGCCGCGGCTGCTAACGAGGCCGTCAGGACAAAGGTGAGCTCTGAACGAGTGGAAAGAGAAGTAAACAAGCCAGGTGACAAACTGCACATCAAGCGCACATCGAGTCGATTCTGTGCACGACTACAAACTTGCTTCACAAGGCTCAGCAGTGAGTGTCGGTGCTGTGCAGAGCTGTGGAGGCCGGAGGGTTTTGTCTCTTATAGGATGCAGGTGCTCTTTTCAAAGGCAGCTCCACGCCAGCGGCTTGTTGGCCGCGGCTGAATGTCGGCTCCCAGGGTGTTTGTTTGGTTTCTCTTTTGTCCGCTCAGTGCCGATGCCGGCTTGATACCTCGTCCTCTTCTCCACGGTGTTTTAAGTGCACATTTGGTAGAGGACGCTTCTATAGCTTTGCAGAACGTAAAGCTTGCTCACAGGGTTCAGGTCAGTTTGTCTTTTCACAAGAAGGAAAAGAAACAACGTAAAGAGAAGTTCACGAGCTCCATATATTCACGACTGTGGATTGTAATAAAAATGTGTTTGTGACATCGTAGCTCGACTTCTTCTTCTCTACGACCTCGTGGATTCAGATCGTAATTCATTCTGAGTTTCACACAACATTCACTCGGTGTGTGTGGCTCTGGCCTCCGATCGCTGGTCGTGTGTGTGTGAACTCATCAGTGTGTCAGCCGGGGGTCGTGGTGCCAGGCAGCCCGACTCTGTGTGGTCAGGGCACAGTTTGTCCTCTCAGCTGCTGTTTCCAATTCACAACTAACTCGACAGCGGCAGCATCCGCGCTCATTCATGGCAGCAGATGGCAGCGAGCTTGCTTCTTACGGAGAGGCAGCTGTGGGAAGCAAAGCTTTGCCCACTGCTGCGTCCGGCTCCGTGGGCAGGCGACACAGACGAGGACAATCGGAATAAAAGAATCTCTAACAAACACAAAAAAAAGAAGATTCTCCCAGCGTGGGCTCGAGAATAATCTCACATATCACTCTGCATCACCGAGGCTGAGGCCGGCTTCATCGGAGAGTAATCCTTGAGATTATATCCCTGCATGGTGGACAATGAGCATATTGTTGTGATCTTGTTGCCGTAATCCAGCTCAGAACCATATGCAATAGACAGCAACTCTCTCCAGAGCTGCAGCTGGGAACAACACACACAGGAATCCATCACAACTTATCTCCACTCGAATCCGAGCAGGGTTCAGGGTGTTCTCCAGAAACAGGAGCAGAGATCTTCCTCAGATTCAGTGAATATTCTGCTTCTCCTCACTGTGATTCAGGACCAGGCTGAAGTGTAGCTGCTGCATTCTGTGCCTGGAAGGGCCACAACATGCAGCAGCTACTTAAACCTCCTGGAGTCTCATATGAAACATGATTTCAATTTTGGTCGTAACCTCCAGTGCACGGAGCGGAGACAGATTGGAAAGGAGGACGGGGTGAAGCCATCTGTTTAGCGGTGGAATGGCAGAGACAGAGGAAGAGATCCGGAGGAGCCGCGGATCATAAAGAGCCGGCGGACTCGGGCCAACTCGTCAGTCAGTCAGTCGATGGGATGTCATGCTAGCCAGACACGCTAGCCAGCCGGGCAGCGTGGCCCGAGGAGGAATCCTAGTATTTAATGTGCCTGTGCGACCCAGCTGATTCTCCACCGCTCCACTCAGTCTAATGGACTCGGTTCTGATGAATCACTGCAGGTTTCCTTAATGGAAAAGCCAAACACACACGGCTCTAACATTGGGTGACAAGGGCACCTTGGGTTTGCAGATGTTCCTGCAGATGACAGATGGCGCCGGCGCAGCTAAGGGAGCGGCGGGAACGATGTCTGCGCCAGGCTGGTGCCACATGTACACCCCCCCCCCCCTTAAACTCCTGCTCTGTACTGCAGAACCCCCCGTCCCCCAAAAAACCTCCACAATGAGGAGATGCTGTGTGTAGGTGTCACATGTGAGGACGTGACCATGAACAGGTGATGACTCAGCACCCCCCCCAGCTGTGACGAGCAGGTTCCATCAGGTGGCAGCTGGGACGTCAGTCCGTCACTCCACCGTCTCCATGACGACACAGAGATTATTAATATCATGAGTTACCTGAAAACCATGTCTGCACTTTTGTTCACGTGTTCAGCTAAAATAAAGTTTGACGGCTTCATGATATTGGTCTAAAGGACGGAGGCTAGAGCTTCATCTCCCCAGCAACAAACCAGGAGCTGCTGCAGCTGATGATTTGATTGGCTGATTTGATTCTTCATCATTTATAATGCAGTCGTTGCTGTAAAACAGTCTGGATATTATCTTATCATATGTTAAACTACAACTGACAGACTGCGGCCAGTAATATCTGTCCCGCCATATCATTTAGATAATTTGTATTTCTCTGTTTTGGACTCCCAATTTTTCTTCAAAGTGCGGCAGTGTTTTATATGGAACTTAATTACAGAGCTTTTATTTTGAAAAGTTGTGAACTTGGGTCTGAAGATTGTCTCGAATAAAACAGCCGACATGCAATGTTTAAAAAAATAACAGTAGCTCAGTAAATCATTTAAATATAAACCACACACTTGGACAGTAATAAAGCAAATTCAGTTTGATTTGACTATAAATTCTCCGCTGCAGATAAACCAGGTGGGATGAACACAAAGTTTTCTAATTCACTCTGTATATAAAAATCTCTGCTCATAGGCAATAAAAAGTGACAGAATATCATAGAAGAGTTTGAGGACGACCCACTAATGACAGAGAATAATTCTGAAGCTTCAACAGAACAAGAGAAACACAACATTAAAACCGACACTGACTTTGTTTCCAGCAGTTTCCTAAATCATTCAAACTTTAAATGAGCCACAAATGTGAATAATAACAGAGCAAATTCACTTTTTAAGTTTGGTCCCTTGTGCTAACACGGAGGAGGCGGGGCCGAGCCTGAGCTATGATCTTGTTGTTTTTCAGACCTGCCGGCGTTTCGGTGAATCTGGAGAATTCCTTAGCGCTGTAGTGGAAAATCTATAATAGTGGTTGTGGAAACTAAATGAAACTCCAGGGCTGAGCATGTTTTTGTCATATTGCAGCTCGTCGCCCGATTAGTGGTCACCGCTGCTGCGACTTGGCAGCGAGGAACCCGAGGGTTCACAGAAACCAACGACATTTGACAACGTTCCCAACAGTGACGGCTCTGAAGTGAAGCTCCGAGTCTGAGGAGAACGTTTAGACCATTTTGTTTCCAGCGAGCAAAACGAGGCGACAGCGAGAGAAACATTCCTGTGATGTGGAATCATCTCTGACTTCAGGTCCATCAATAAAAAGATTTAATCTTCAGCTTCAGCTCTTTGTGCAAACCCACAAGTGGACCTGGGAATCCCAGAGAGCCTCAGCGGAGAGGAGAGCTGATAATTACCTCCATTCATCTTCTGCCGGACCCCGGCTCGGTTCCACGAAGGCGCAGGCGAGTGCACGCCGGCGTTTGATGAATCTCCCTTTAAATCAGCAGCCACCGGTGGTTCGAGAGCCTCCATCCCTCCGTATGCTCCCATTCATCATCCCATCAGGACCCTGGGCCGGGCCTGAGGACGCCCGAAGAGCGCCGAGAAAATACGGGCTCCATCACAACCAAACATTTTCGGGGATGTTATCGCGGTTGTTTACAAATCTGTCTAATTGGGCACATACACAGTTTTCATAAGCCGCAATCTGTTCAATTCCCAAGGCTGTGTGATCGTTTGTAGGGAAAAAGCCTCTGAATGTATCAGGGGCAGCGAGTGGCACAGTTGTTTACTGTCGCGGGAATCCATTGCCATTACCGAGCGGGAACAAATGCCAAGTCCTTGTGTAAACCCGGAGCGTGTGTGTGTGTGTGTGTGTTTACAGGACGCGTTTCCCTTCAGGTGTTTACAGGAGCTGTAAAGATTTGTGATGCAAGACAATTAGGTTGAAACGTTACAGCCGTTATGTGGCAGTGAAATGCAGTGGGAGTCCCCAGCTTGTTGCTTTCACTGCTCTTTCTGCTGCTCTCTGGTGGCTCCACTGCCCCCCCACCCGTCCCCACCTCACCCCTCCGCCTCACCCCCCCGCCCAGGTGGATGAATCTCCGGGAGAGGACACAGCCACCCAGGCTTTGAAACGCATCACTAGGCTGCGGCCTCCATGTGCTGCATCTATTACCGTAAAATACTCTGGCTATCCTCCTCTGCCCTCACAACACCACCACCACCCCCCACCACCCCCCCGCCGAAAAAACGCTTACGCTGGCAGTTCTGAATTGGGTTGAGGCCAAGTTTAACATTAGTGGGGGTTGCTGGGGGGGCGGCTGGAGAACTGCAGGAGTGATCCCAGCCCTGAGTCGAGCTCCAGTGAAAGAACTCCTCAGCCTCCTTATAACTGTTGATGGTCTTTTCTCTTTCAAACCACCAACTTGGAGAATCACTAATGCAACACAGACGCTGGGAGGAAGCTCAACTTATCACCACGTAGCCATGGACCACATTAGTGACTTTATTAATTTCTATGTTCCTGTAGAAGGCAGTAATTCATCAGCAGCTCTCACTTGGTGCAGCGAAGCCTCAGACGGCTGCAGAGCTGTTGTCATTACCAGGAAATGGAGATATTTTTGGGGCTCAGCTCTCTTTTATTTGGATTCCGTCCTCATCCCTTGTTCTGGGGAAACGCTGACAAATCGGGTTCTCGCTGCCAGAATCAGAGTAAAACCCCCGTCATTGTTCCCGGCCGACAAAAGAGTGGTTCATTTAGACTCAATTTATTATGATTTCTGCTCTGTGTCAACAAACAGTAACACTGGCTCTGCAAATTGCTTTACAGTCAATACAAAAAAACGTGTGTGTGTGTGTGAGAGAGAGAGAGTGTTCTATTATTACAATGGAAACCCCTTGATAATTATAATCCTTTTGATATATGTTAACATGACAACGAAGCAGAAGTCCCGTGACGTTCCGGTCGGTCCGGAGAGGGAAGAGGGTGAAAGCAGATTTCCACATGGCGTCGCCTGCGTAAGAATCTGAGCCGCAGCTGCAGGAGGCCGCACTTGTAAAATCATGAAGTGTGATAACAGGATTAACTGGGTGCAGCGAAGCAAAGGTCACCGACATGAGACCGGAGCCGCAGCAATTTAGACATGAATTTTGCATGTGTTTATTAGGACGTGAAGGCCGTTAAAATTTTATTAGACGGCCCACACGGGCGGCCAGCAGAGATGCTTTCATTTAAAAGGGGAATTTTGAGCAGATTATGAGAGGAAATGAATCAGAATTATTTTTATTGCCACGTATATTTTCATATATTGGAAATTGCCATGGTGTGATTGGTGCACTGTACATAAAAACAAAACAACAATATATACAATAAGACAATATATACATTAAGAAACAATAGGTTATGGAGATAAATTATGTGCGAGGAAAAGAGTCAGAACAACTACATTGTGGTTATTACTCCAGAAAATAGTGGAAAAAGCTCATCACAGCTCAACCCAGAGCTTAAGGGGAATTTAAACACCTTGATTCACTCAACTAACATGATAAAAGCAAATAATTTCTTCTTGAAAATGTATTTTAAAGATTCATAATTGATAATCAACATTTTCTGTCAATACCTTATCAACAGAGGACACAACAATGTCCCGTTTCCACTGTCGTCCTCGATGCAGTGAAAGCAAAGAGACGAATGGACGGCTTCATGTCGAATATCACGAACGAACACAAGTCATAAATCTCTCAGAGTCAAACATCCAAAAATGAAAATACTAAAAATAAAAACCATGCTGATTGAAGCAGAGAAACTTAAAGATCCCCTCCAGATGTTTTCTGACTCTGTGACTCATCATCTGTGACTGATGTGATTTTTCCACCAAAAAAGTTGAGTTATGTAGAAAAAGCACAAACTTCTTCTCCCTTATTGAAACAATAATAATCTGGAAATATTAAAGTGTTATTTATCTGTGTTATTGTAACTGCTGGACGCTTCACTGTGTTTCCACAAGAGAATCATATTCGATCATAACTGAGATTTAACACAGAGAAACTTTCCTCCTTCAGCAGATGTTTGTTTACTTATACTTATGTTTAATTATACAGTGTGAATGTGTTACTTTGGTTTTGCACTTGCATCGTTTAATGTATATAGTTACTTGACTTTATTAAACTGTTCCTCTCTCCTCTTCTTGTTTAATATTGTCTGCATCTTATTGCTGAGCTGACGTTTCCTCGTCCAACACTTTTTATTGCATCATGGGTTAATTTAAATATATGAAGAATGTTGAAACTTGACGAGAATAAGCAGAACATGGATCTGAATGGACGAGGACGTTAGAGCTTAATTTGTTAACAGCACCAAGGAGGTTATGTTTCCACCTGCGTTTCATCAGGATTAAGCAAAAGCTTCATGACTGATTATCACAGAATCTGGTGGAAGAATTCAAACATGGGTCAGTGAAATAATGGCGTGGATGTGGATCAGGGATAAATCCGGAAATCTGTATTTCATATTGTGTATTTCAACGTTTTGACAGATTTATCAGAGAGTAATTCCTGGATCTTGATGGAACCACCACTGATCAATGTGTGTGAGGGACTGTTGGGCCTCTTCGGAGGTCGGCTCTCTACCGAGGGTCATTCTGGTTGTTTCAATGTTCTCAGGTAACATTTCTCCGGCTCCCGGCAGCACAAAGGAGCCGACTCCATGTTTGTATTGAACCTCAAGCTGTCGTCACGAGTCCCCACGTCCCTGCTGAACTGCTCTTTGGTTCAAATCCCACACAACCTCAAACTACTGCATTCCAAGGTACAGTTCATCATGGAGTGCAGCTGTGGAGTTTCACATCTGACCCCCACAGGAGGCCGACGTGTCTGAACCGCTGCTTTTCACATGCAACACCAGTGGATTTGGATTAACAGTAATATGAACAGAGTCATAATTCAGGTGAGCATGTTCCACACGTATCAACACAGCACCCATCCCTCCTACTCGCTCAGAAATAGACCTGTCACCTTGCCACCATCCCCTTATCGTCTAACTGCTAACAAGCCTATTTGCCTGTGACTGACGTTGATGCGATCCGTAAAGCCCCGGGCTTGGCACCAGATCGCTCCTAAGCCAAATTAAGCCTCTGTCATGCCCACCCCCTCCTGCAGCCCAGTGCTACCCCTGCCATGGGAACCCTAAATCTTTAATGACGATGGAGAGCTCTGCGCGCTCCCACGACACAAAAAAAAGCGATGACATCTGTCCCTGGAAGTGCGGCACTCCAGAGCAACCCCATTTGTTCTGTGTCCACGGCTTGAAAAGAAATTAAATATATAAAAGTTGAGGGAGGGTGGAGGCTGCTGAAGGAGGAAGGAGGAGGTGGAGCTCAGGAGGTTAAAACAAAGATCCTTTCTTTTCAGAAGGTTTATTTCCCTGCACCAGTGGACCCTGAGTGTTCAAAGAAGGTGTTAAAAGAGTCTCGGCTCCACCTGCTCTCAACCACGTCCAAGTTAACGTCCAGTGAAAAGCATTTAATCTGAAAATCACTGAAGCTCTGAAAGTGATTCATTTACCAGGAGAAGTTAATTTCTTATGAAGTTACATAAAATGGAAAATGTCTGACACTGACACGCCACAAAGACAAAGAGCACTTTCATTTAGCCGTATTAAAATATACAGAGTACAAAGAGTCGACTATGAAAGATCAATATAAAAGGACATAAGTATTGCAGACTTCAGAATTGAATAATTAAATACATGAATAAATGATTAAAATACATGAAATAATACAGTTTGTAATATCCTGTGTTCCTATCAATTTAAAGTGGGTTTGATTATGACACGACTATAACTAATCGGACTATAAACTAATGAGAGACCTAAGTAACATATGGACAAGGAAATACCACAAATAAATCAATAACGAATGAGGAAGTGTATAATTCAAGGAATTAATGTTTGTGGAAATACATTAATGAATAAATAAACATATAAATAAATAAGCGAACTTGAAATGTAAAAATAAAATAATGTATTTAAATAAAAAGAAATGTATGAATATGTATAGAAATAAATAAATACAGAAAAAAATGTTTGCAGAAATAGCCTTTTTCATCGCAAACATATTTGTTGGTATTTTAGTTTTTATTATTCTATACTTATGTCATGTTTGTCCTTCATTTCCCACCTATGAGCATCTTTAATCCAGATTATAAATCAATTAAATGTTCATTAGTTTAAACTCCATAATGCTGAGGATTCATGTCTCAATCAATCTTTAGTCAATCAAATGTCACAAAACGAGTGAAAAAACTATTAAGACACAAGAGAAACGTGTTTAAATTATTTGTCCCTTTGGAGCTAAAGTCCAAACTTGTGTCTATTAAATATGAAAATGAGAGAAAAGTCGAAAATGGACAATGTTTAGAGTTTTTGATTAAAAATGCAAATACAAATTGATCAGTTTATCCTTTAGTTTTTAAACTCATGGTGTTTTCATCATGTCGTTGGAACTTATATTTTAATACTGACACGTGCACTGTTAATAAAGTGGTTTCCATGGTGATTAAAGAACCAAACTTTTAACTTCAAACGTTTCCGGAGCACGTCCAGGACCTGCTGATCTGAACAGGCAGAGCGGAAGACACCTCTCATTTCCGGCCCGGGTCCTTCCTGCGGGTGAACAAAGATGGCGGCCTCCGTGTTGTGCAGGAGGACAGCGGTTTTATGCCGGACTCTCCGGGGGATTTCACCGGGACCTGCGGGCTGTCAGGCCGGGAATGTGGTCCAGACAGCGGCCTACAACCCGGCCCGGCTCCGGCTGAACCTCCGGGACCCCCACATCCCGGACAAGCTCAGCGAGAAGACCCCCGAGTGGCAGAAGACCGCCCGGTACGACGCGAAGCTGTTCGGCCGCTACGGGTCCGCGTCGGGCATCGACCCCGCGTCGCTCTGGCCAAGCCGCGAGCAGCTGGACCGGATCATCGAGGAGGAGAAGCAGTGGCAGCCTCCGCTGGAGGAGGTGCTGAGAAGCCTGGAGCTGCAGGAGCAAGAGGAGGCCGGGAAGCGACTGGCCAAGTAAGTCAGGGACATGAGTCCGTTATCGGACAGTTTACTGTTGTTGCAAAGATGTAACAATAGGCTCATCCGCTGAAGTGACCTTGTGAAAAGAAACTTCAAAAACTTAACTTAATCACTATGAGATTATAATATATATAGAATGTAAAAAGAAAAAATACAGTGTAACAGATATGGATTGAAACAGAGATCATTTCCCTTTAGTTCCTTCTGTATGTCAACACTGTGTTTGAATCAAAAGTCTAAGAAATCAACACTTCTACTTTGAAGTTAAACACGAGAATAAGGATTATATTAAAAATGTTAATATAGTCCCGACACTACAACACAAACTAATGACATGAATATGTGTGTGTGTGAGAGAGACAGGTCCAGGTAGTCCATGTTTTCTTTATTCCATCACATTACACATGATAACAAAAAGCAGTCTGTATGACTTTGTACATTATATTTTCATTTCTATCTGATTTTATTCATGATTCTGGTTCTATTCATTTATTTCTTACTACATTTTCCTTTTACTGCCACTTTTTGTGTGTGTTGCTGAGTCTGAATGGAATTAATAAAGTTACATCTGACCACATTACTACTTAATGTCATGATTAAATTCTTACCTGTCAAACTGTAGAAAATATTCAGGACTCTCATGATAAATGTCCATTAAAAAAAGTAGCTGAAGAACTTTGTCCAAATAAACTCAAACATCTAAACGATGTTATTATATTAAAGGCTTTAGACAGATTTTGGCACAAGTTGAAAAAGAATAAAGTTATTACAATTCAACCTGAGTGGGGAAAATCAATGTCTGAACTACACCATGATCCATCCAATTGCTGCTGAAACTTTTCACTCAGAATCTAATCTGTTCTGTTTCCATCTCAGAGAACGAGTCATCGCAGCGAACATGGCCAGGATGCCCAAGATGATCACAGACTGGCGTCGTGAAAAGCGTGAAACCAAACAGAAGCTGAAGGAGGATAAGGATCGGCGTGGGAAGTTGCTGAACCAGGCGAGGGAGCGCTTCGGCTACGCGCTGGACCCCCGCAGCCCCAAGTTCGTGGAAATGGTCGCAGAGATCGAAGCGGAAGAGAAGAAGAAAAAGAAACTGATGAAACGACGACTGAAAGAAGAGCAGGCGGCCGCTCCAGTGACATCAGCCGCTGCCTCCTCGTAGTCTCAGAATCAACTGAGCGAGTTTAACAAGAGGAGAAGAACAACACGGCCGAGTGGGATGGTCGTTAAAGTGTCTGAAGAACAGTTTGATCCTCGTTCGGCTTCATCACAGATGATATAAGAACCTCCTCCATAGTATAAATATATATATTTGGATTTGTTTGCCCTGTTTCGTTTCTGGACCGATGTATTTAACTGTCACTGAAATAAATTAATCTCTGTGAAGATTGAATTTGGTCTAGAATGTTATTAAGGAATACACATAACAAGATATAGAAGATGACAAACACTGCAGATTTAGAGGTCAAAGGTCAAGGTCACTGCAACCTCACAACACATTTTCGCCACAACTCAGAATAAATAATTAAAATATTTAATACATTTTATTAAATTACTTCAGTCTTCTACATATATATTTGATACATTGTCATGGACTGTTATTTGATGATTTAAGAACAAACAGACTTAATACATTTGAAAGTTGTTGGGACGTGCAGACACTGATCCAGATGTTCCAGCTGCTGATTTGACTCAGATCATCGGCTGATGAAATTAATCTTTTAACTAATATCTAAATTAGTTTACAGCTCTGTGAGAAATACCATGAACATTTGAACAGTATGTCGAAGTGACAATTACAAGCAGCGCGTGCTAAACAACGTACTTATTATACAATTTATTAGGTCTTGAAATGAATAACATTTGATATTTAAAGTGACTATCAAATCAATTGTTGATTAAGATTTTAGAGTTCTTAAATTTCTAGTGTAAACAAAAACATTGACCATAAAATACAAGTGTTAACTTATCAGAGAAGTTCGAGGTCCCTGGTTATTAAATGTTGATCTCTGACGCCAGAATGGACCGGACAGCTCCTCCCGAAGATTCAGTTTATAAAAGTGGGTTGAACAAGCACACGTTAAATACTTCAGTATTCACTTCTTGAAAAACGAGGCTGACAACAGTGAGGGATGTGGAAGAGCTTGTGTGGGAGGAGCCTTTGCAGTCGTGGAGAAGGTCGTCTCAGAGGTGAGTGTCTGCGTCTTCACCCGGATCCGCCTTGAGTTTGGCCAGAGACGCGTGAATCCTGAACTGAGTGCGAGACTCCATGGAGTAGTCCTTGTAGTTTTGTCTGCAGAGCAAAGCAGACATGATGAGAAAAGGGTCCCAGAGGATTCTTTAGTGTTTATTAACAGGCAGACAGCGACCTCTAGTGTTCTGTTCACGTATGACTGCTACTCATCATGAATGTTGCTGTTTAGACGTGGTTTTAAGATCAGTCCTGAGATCTGATCTCAAGTGGACATCTCTAAATGAAAATACATCCTGAATGTGTCTCCTGTGATTGGCTCTCACTCCTCTGGTCTATATGCAAAAGTTCATGCGCCATTTATGTTCAACCAAATGATACAACAGTAGCATCGTACATTAAACTAATTCACGTTCAGGGTTTAAAACTGGTGGAATAACATCAAACTTAATGGTGAGAGTCAGAGTCAGAATTGGCTCTGTAACCAGGATGTAAACAGGAATATGTTTTATTTCTTATTCTGAATGTAAACACTCATCACTAAATAGAAATATCTATAATATATATTAGGAGAGTCTTACTTTGCCTTGTGCAGCAGCTTGATGGCCTCGTCCCTCCTGCCTTGGTCGATGTAGAGCAGACCGAGCTCCACCACAGAGTTGGGCACCAGGTAGTGGTCGAACCTGATCTTCTTCTCACTGGGCACACACACAGGAAGCAGGTAGATCACATGACTGTTGTTTAGAGTTGTTGTGTGGTTTACGTCTGGGATATACTTTGTTCGATGGAGCTCACCTGGAACACACTTTCTTAAAGCTCTCCTCAGCAGCGTCCAGCTGACCCTGGTTCTTCCAACACAGACCTTTCAGCAGGTGGATCAGACAGCGGTCGTCCACTGAATACTCGTTTTCTGCAGAGGAGAGAAAGTGCTGGTTAAAGGAAGCAGAGAGACGGGGGGGCCGGGGCTTCCTGGGTTGTGGTTCAGGATGTGTTGCATTACCAGGAGACTCCTGCAGGCTGCGCTCTGCCTCCATCAAAGTCTGCAGCAGGCCCTCCGTCAGCTCCGGCCGTTTGCTGATCATACTGAAACCGTTCCACATGTACATCATCTCCTGTAAGGAAGCAGAAAGTGATGTCGCAAGGCTTTGTGTGTCAAACACAGATCCCATTGTGTGTGTGTCTGTGTTTGTGTGTAAATTTACCAGCACTGGCACCGGTAGCCTGACCGGGCGCGACGACTTGTAGCGTCTGGCTTTACGAATCGCAAACTTCTCCGTCGGGGGGGACTTCCCTGCGATCTTCTGCTTGAAGGTGGGAACTTGTCTGAAGACAGAGGAAAGAAATAAAGACAAATGTGGACAGACAGTATTTATTAATCCTAGTAGAATGTCCCAGGTACAGATACAGATCTTCCTGTCTGTTGTGTTGTGGCCTCCTGACATCCTCCCGTGATGCATGTAAAGTTACTAATGTCTAAATGAACATGTGACCCGGTTCTGGACCAATCAATGGACGGGAAAGGATGTGAGATCAGGGACATTGACGGATCAGAATAATAAATATGTCCTCTTTGTTCTACCAGACGTCGGACTAACGATTGTCTCTATGTATTGCACATGATATATCTTACTTGTATTTAGATTTACTGAGAAGTTCAGACCAGTTTCCCGCTCATGTCTCTTTCAGACACAAAGTGAACAGTGTCACTTGCGTCTCAGCTGCTTTTACACGTTAGTAAAAAAGTATAACCGAGCTGAAAGGACGACAGCATTTACCTGAAGAGTTCTACTTCGTCTTCTCCGAACGGCCTGGACTCGTCGTTCGGCAGCATGCTGAGGTACGCAGCCTTCATGTACACGTACATGGCCTGAGAGAGGGAAGCACAGGGACAGGAGTCACTCATTGTCTCCAGATGTTCGACTCGAGTCACAGAAGAACCTCAGCTCCGCACCTTGGACCAGCGGCTCTCCTTGCTCAGCAGGTCGGCGTAGAAGTACGCAACTTTCCACGCTCGCTTGTAGGTGAAGCACCACATCAGCTCCCAGTAGCACATGTGGTGGAACTGCTTCCACGTCTGCTGGGCCTTGCAGCCGTCTTCGAAGAGCACCACCGCCTGGCAGCAGCGTGAAACAACACCAGTTGGTAATGTGTCAGAGCGACACTGAATTAGAGACATGTTGTGTAATATGAACATTGGTGCAGGTACTGTGGAACTCATGCTTCACTTGCTCCAAACAAGGAGCTTTTACTTGCTATGAAGTAACACTAGACCCCATTTAAATCCATGTTATCGACACATTTACTGAAACACACCTCATCAATGTTCCCTTTGATTTCTTCAGTTCTTCCTGCAAAGAAGAGGAATATCGCTCCCTGGACAGAAGAGAGGAAAGAGCACAATGCACACAATTCAATTCCAGTCTTCAATGTGTCACTAACTCTGTTAAATTATTATCTAACGCAAAGGACCTGCTGCACAACAACTACAAGCAAGTTGTGTTTAACCAAGACACAGTGTGCTCTCAGGGAGGGGCTGGTGTGTGGGCAGAAGGTGGAGTGGAAACAGGGATCGTGAACTCACGAGAGCCTGAGTCAAGCTGAGCGGACGGGGAGATAACATTGGGGTGTGCGGCTAAAACTGAAGGAAAGAGGGCTCGAGGATTGATGGAGCAGGAGGGAGCGTGTGAGTGGAAGGTGGAGCGAGTTACACATAAAGGCCATCAGGGTGCGGAGCTTTAACGAGAGAAAGAACTGACATACAGGAGGTGTGAGGAGGGCCGACGCTGCAGTGAGAAGAAAGAGAAAAGAAAGAGAAGAGGTTTAAGTGTCAGAGAAAAGAGAAGAGAGGTTTGAATGAGGAACAACACAAAGCCACAAAAGCAACAACATGTGGTTCTGGTTCATAACAACTTGCATCTTGTTCCTGTCGTTTTGTTTCTAGTTATGATCACATTCGACTTGTAATCTGAACCATTTCATTACCTCGTTCCTGCACAAGAAAACTACCAGTTTGATGAGATGAGGTAATAGTGACAGATGCATTTAAATGGTAATCACGACTCACCTGCGGGTAGAGATGCAGAAACGGTTTCAGCAGCCCTTCAGCTTCAGCCACTTCTCCTTCACCCGTCCCTGAGAGGATCAGAACATATGATATAACACGATACACAATGATATATGAAGCGTAGAATGAGGTGAATAAACAGTTTCTGAAGGTCGCATGCACAGAAGGTATGGAGGCGGTACAGAACTACCTAGGATGAAGGTGAGAAAGGTGTAGTAGCAGAGCAGGAGCAGAGCACACAGCATGGAGCGCAGGTTCATCCCCGTGGCTCCGTCATGCAGCAGCGACAGACCGTACTCCTACACATGTAGAGAACATGCACATGTGTGTATCATGGACATGACATGATCCTTTAATGAGCAAGTGCACAATGAGGAAGAGGAATCTCCATCATTACCTTGTCTCCTGAAAAGCCGGCGAACTTCAGGAGCCTGAGAATCCGAGGAGGAAAGAGAGAGAGAGTCTGTGGATGAAGGAAACCGGGTGAACATCAGTGAACCAACACGGGATCGAACGTGACGCGTGTGGTCGACTTGTCGTGTTCAGAGATGTAAAGAGTTTTGTTACCAGGTTAAAAGCCCCGACTCCAAACGATATCCCCCCCGCTAGGTGCAGGTGGCTGGGTCCTTTGAGGCAGTTGTTGGATTGAATGGAGGCGTTTAGTTCTCTGGAAGGTGACAGACAACACAGGAATATCAGGAACTAATACTGTGTGTGTCCTGTTGCCCCCCCCCTCACACAGCCTGTGATCTCTGTCTCACACCTTCACTTTGCTCCAGGCACTAACATGGAGGAGGCAGCAGCTTCGGCTTCACATGCTCAGTTCTCTCTTTACTTACTTGTAAATCAAGTAGCTGTTCCGTACTTTGATCCCTCCTTTGATGAAACTCACCATGTCCTCATCCTGTCAAAGACAAACAAAACTGAAACGTGATGATCTGATTAAAAACAAACACAAGTAGTCATTTGAAGTGCACATCTGGACGGTGGAGCGTGGTGAGCTGGTGTTTTACCTGCAGGAAGGTGAGAGCAGCTCTTTGGAGTTGACACTCTGCGTAACACACTTCTGCGTGAAGCTGCACTGCACACACACACACACACGCACACAGACACACGCACACACACACACAGACAATTAACAATCATAGTCAACAAGCAATAACTTCTAAAATAAAGATGTTGCAATAACCAGACTTGATATTTTTCTCTTTTCCTTCGTCTTCGCCCCGATAGTGTCACATTTGATTCAGAAGAAATTAATGAAGCTTTATCTTCCAACCACATCTTAAGCAGAAATCATCCCATCAATCATCTAAAAAATAAATCTATCATCTTCTCAAACAGGCCTCAAGGGAGGAAACGGTTCATCTGTGAAGCTCAATGGATAACAGGATGAGAAGAAGTCCACCAACCAATCAACCAATCAACCAATTAACCAATTAATCAATCAATCTTCTTCATTTGCCTTCATTAGCCATCTAGGGATGGTTGTGTCAGTCCGTGAACTATTTCATATCATATCATTTCCCACTGATGTTTCATTAAGCTCCTGTATAAAGTTTATATCTGTGCAGAATGTTAGCGAGCAGACACCATCCAGTTATCATTGACCTTTTGAGATACTATAGATTTAAAAAAATAGAAATATCCCCTTAGTCGTGTGGAGCCTACATATTATTCTGGGGTTAATCTTTCTATTGAGAGGATTTTTTCTGCAGGAGTGAGACATCCGAGCCGTTTACCTTCCGTGAGCGAGTCTCCGTCCGACTTGTTCGAGGATTTCCGTCGAAACCTGAAACGTCAAATGACATTTCAGCATCAGCTAACTCTGGTGTTTGTGCCACAGGACGAGACACCAGAGTCCAGTGTCTCTATCATCAGCTGCTTCTCCCGGGCTGACGCAGTCAAATGGCTCGTGTGATTAGAGACCAGCATGGAAATTCAGGAGTTATATAAAAGATGCATGTTTTGAATTCTAATTTATCACGTTGACCTCCTGACCTCTGACAGACCTCCGCGGCGCTCTTCATGGTGAGGCCGGCGTTGGTGATGTCATCGTGCTCGAACGTCATCATGGCCTGCATCTCCAGCACCGTGGCGTAGATAAGAGCGTGGTACATGCTGTCGTTCACTCTGCACAGGAAACACGCAGGATCAACACCGTGCACATCATACTGGGAGCAAACACACACACATACTGGGCTAGCAACACATTTTCCTGCTGGGAGAAGATAAGAAGAAACACCTTGCTGGTTTTATCCTCCTCCTCAGCCCCAGTCTCTCTCTCTCTCTCTAACACATTGTTTATTCTGCAGATCTGTGGGCGTCAGCTTCAGCAAACACTTAATATCCTGGAGGACTGAAGCTCGCCTCTGTACGACGCACACTTCTACCCTCAGCTGACAGGAAGCACACCACTGCACGGAAGCCAAATACTGATGACATCATGCTACAGCGATGCCACAATGACTGGCTGAATTCAGTGACACCAGAGGGGGGGTGGGGGTCAGACCCTGGGGAGACTGTTACCTTGGCCGCAGCAGATCCAGGCTCTCGTTGAAGTGGTTGTTGAGGAAGAGATCCAGCGCCTCCATGCACTCGTCCAGGGACTCCTTCAGGGTCATGTGTGAGGATCTGGAGCAGAGACACAATGAATAGAGACATTAATACTGACACACACACACACACACACACACACACACACACACACACACACACACACACACACACACACACACACACACACACACACACACACACACACACACACACACACACACACACACACACACACACAACAACTATTCACACACACAACCTGCAGTCAAAGTTGTTACTTAATTTGCAACGAATGTCTCACTGCACCTTGGAAAGTATTTCGTTTTAGTTGTCTTTCTACCTTTTATTTTAATGTAACTTCCTTCCATTGGACAATTGTGTCTCTGAGTTTCAAATGAATGTTACAGGTGAATTAAAGAAATTAGAGCAAATCAAATGAAGTGTCCTCAGTAGAGTTTTGCTCCTCCTGTGTGTTGTTGTGAGGAAGAAAGTCTCCACTATCACTGGAAACATGCAACACAACTGAAACACCGGAGCAGCAGCAACCACCAGCAGCCACTTGAATTCAACTGCCAGTGGAAACCAGTAGAAAATCAGTTCCCACTGTCCCCTGCTCCTCAGGAGACACGAGTTGTGTGTTTACTCACTTTCCTTCAGCATGTGCGCCTTTCTCTCTGGACATGATCACTGCCCGGACACCTGCTCACAGCTCAGCGGCTCGGAGACGAACCAGGACACATCCAGGAGCAGCACGTCAGAAAGAGACACACTTAGAGACACCTCACACAAAGAGACACACTTAGAGACACCTTCACACAAAGAGACACTTCAGAGAGAGACACTTCACAACCGGACCCGGAGGACATCCAGTCACACGAAGATCCGTCAAGTGCAGAGACGCGTCAGAGACTGAAGCTACTGCTGGAGTGTGACTCCTCCTCTGGGACACCACTGCCACGGACACACAAAGCACACACACACACACATACACACACACACACACACACACACACACACACACACACACACACACATAGCACACACTAACACACATTACACAAGATACACACATTACACGTATTACACTGCCTCTTTTATTCAAGTGTGATGTGCAGAAGTAGAAGCAATGTTAATACTTTGTCATTTTATTAATCATTCATACAAATTAACATAAACAATGTAAATGTATTCAAACTATTAGAAATATCAACCCGAACATGACATCACACGGCTCTTATCTATCAGTGATACATGAATGTTATAGATGAATATTTCTATTAATATAATATAATACAAATTTTGTCTATATCAACAGCTATTATCAATGAGAACATTTTATATTATATTCTCTAAACTCAATATCTGAATCAACACGTCGCTCACCTCACATGTATTTTCACAACAAAGCCACTGGGCGGCGCTGTTGTTGTATTTGTACTTTGAATTCGTTTGTCCTCCAGAAACAAATAGAGTTGTTTTGAATTTTATTATATTAAATTAATTGCCAAGACGTTGTGAAATAAAATCAGTTTTTTGTTGTATATAAAGACTTCCAATAATACAAATAATAATAATAACAGTTTCTGTGTCACTGTCCATCAGGAGACTGGAACCGGCCATATTTCCTCTGCTGATGCATTATGGGTATTTACTGAATAACAAATGACTCAGTGTTTATTCACAGTATTAATTATTATCTGTCACATCTTGGTCTTGAATTTGAACTACAACATCCAATGGGAGTAATAAAATAATAATAATAATAAAAATACATATATGTAGAGACACTTGCCCCTTTATTCAAGTCCTACTGCCAGAAAGAAAAAATCCACTTATCTAAAAGTCTTCTAATCTAGTCTATCTAATATACTCCAAATTACAACAAATAATTTTTTATCGAATTAAATAAACGGTAACAATCAACTGGATCCTTCTTCAGATAAACAGTTTATGTTTCCTCATCGACGCATCAATCATCAAAAACTCTTCATGGGAAATCATTTCACGTCCACAAGCTTTTAGAAAAAAGTGTTGTTTGCTTAAAGTACCATTTAAAAAAAAAGGAAGTAACACAATGTTTATTTTCACCTTCTCACTCAAACTGTGGGAAATGTCGTACATCATCATGCCAACGCCACAAGAACTCACACCAGCTTCTACAAATGATCTGCACTTTATTCCAAAATTGATCACCACACAACTTACATACAAATAATGTGTCACTTGTGTCGCTATTTTACAAGCTGCACTGCGGCAGCACCGTTCCACAGCCGTGTCGGACACAGTGAATATAGTTATAATTGAATTAACTGGCAGTTTATTACAGGTTGTAGTGTAGTGTAGAAATAGATTTGTTATATACAGCATCTGTTAGATTTATATTTGGTGAAAAAATTTATGTTTTTAGCAGAAATGAGATGGGACTGGGACGGATGGACAGATGATGGACAGATGATGGACAGATGATGGACGGATGATGGATGTTGTCCTTCACTAATCTGATTGAACAGGATCTGACTGAACTTAGAAGTTTTTGCAGGATAGGGGCGGAGCTCTTCACTCCCTCTCAGGTGTTTTCCATCGGCCGTTAGGCGCTCATGGATTTGATTCTGCAGTACAGGATCATGGAGACAACCATGGCACAAATCTGAGGAGAAAACACACAAGCGTTGGAGTAAATGTGCACAAACAGAGAAATACAGCTTCATTCATTTCATCGTGTTTCTGCTGCACGAGCGTGAGAGAGAAGCTCAAACCTCCAGAACTGCGATCCCCAGGGCGACTCCCACTATAACCAGTGTGTTGCTGTTAATCAGATCCCAGATCTTTTGGAAGCAGCCAGGGTTTATCTGAGGACAATGAAGAACAGAGCAAGTTAGTCTTTCACTTGGGTTTTGTGTGTGTGGACGTTTCTCTTGTTCCTGGTTCGTACCTTCCCACTGTCGGCAATTGATTGGTTACAGAAGGGGGTCAGGTCGGTACAACACTGGGGCGGCAACTGCATGTTGTGATCCACATAATAAGGAGAATCCACGAAGTCTGAGGAGTTGTGAAATCCACAACAATGCAGCTAAGGTGGAGACACAGAGAGAGTCACTGTTACTAGAGGTGAGAGAAGAGTTGTTCAGCAGAAGATCTGATACGTACCCCGGTCATCATGGTGTTCCACAGGCCGGTGATGTCCTGGTTCTTCCCATAGTCCTTCTTGATGTTCTTAACAGCTGCTGTGCGGAGCTTCTGAATCAGCTCCTCCGCCTGAAACACAAACACACATCAATACAGACATGATCCCAAAGTCCGAAGATCAGGTCAAAGATCACAATTCTCCACCAGCATCCAGAATGTCACCTACCAAGGGTCTGAACACCAAGATCACCACGGCTCCGGCAACCTGCGCGATGAAGACCAGCAGCACGATGATGAAGAACTGTGTAAAAGACCAGAGAGTCGTCCAGTTTAATGGAACCAGATAAAACCCAACATCAAATCAATCAAGTCAAATCAAATATACTTCATTGTCCCCATGGAGAAAGTTTTTACTGGACAGCAAACAACAAAAAACAGATTGTGTGAGACCCAGAATAATAATAACGCAGAATAAACATTTTAAAGGAACAGTTTTGAAACTTGTTCTCTTCGACTCCTCTTATGTCCTCGTTTGTGCTCAGACCTTTTCCCTAATTCGGTTTCCTCAGCAACCTACCAGCAGCAGCATGCACTTGCTCTCCTTCATGGCGCCGCAGCAGCCCAGGAAGCCGATGACCAGCAGCAGCAGCCCGATGGCGATGAGCAGGTAGCCCACGTTCAGGATCTGACTGAGTTCTGTCGGCGCGTCTTCGATCTTCCCCAGGAAGTTGAGGACGGAGCCGCTGTCCACCTTCACCCAGATGCCCACGCCCAGGATGGCAGCGCCCGCCAGCTGATGGTGGAGAGGAGGAGAAGCAACGGATTAATGGAGGTCGAGGGGTTTTACATGTGAAGGTCACAGGAGCAAAACTAATGTGAACAAGCAGGGGACATGTTTATTTCCTTTTGATACTTCACCAAGGAGGTTATGTTCTCATCTGTTTGTTTGTTGGCAGGATTATGAATTAACTCCTGGACAGATTATCACTAAACTGGGTGGAAGGATGCAGAATGGGTTAATAAAGAATTCATAACATTTTAGTGCAGAATCAGATCATTGGGGAGATACAGGAGATTTGTTCCCCTCTCTTTAACATTGTGAGATAAGACGTTAACAAACATTCAGTTATTTACTTTCTTAATTAGTGTCTTGTGAAAGAGGAGGCAGAATATATAAGATTATTCTTCCTGCTCCTTTTCATTCAAGATTTGAGATTTTGTGTTGAGATACTTAATTGTTTTGTTTGGTTGCTGAATGGAATAAACTTATATATGTATATATATATATATATATATATATATATAAACATTTGCATTGATTTGATTGATCCATATTTATGGGACTGATATTTATGAGTGTGGGCAATTTGGTGCAGATCAACATAAAAACCAGGATGTAGTGAATTTAAAGAGGTTTCATGAGGTCACTGTCGAACTTGGCAGAAGTTTCCTTTCTGTGTCACAGCTTTTTTCCCGTGGCCCCTTTTCTTTGCACTTGCTTGTGACAATATTTGAACAATTTCTCGTCAAACATCGGGACTTACAAAGATGATGCCGTTGAACACGAACATCGTGATTTTGAGGAATTCGAAACATCCCATTTTCACTTCTCGGTCTTGAACCTGCAGCAGGAAACAAAACATGAAAAGGAAACCCGATCAGTCAAACTCTCCGTTCGTAGCAGTTCAACGACGCTTTGATCTCCTGCTTCAGTCGTGAATCATCGTGCTTCTCACTCCGTCAGTCAGGTGACAGACTAACAGAGGGATTGTCCCTCGCTCGTTCACTGTGACGAGGGGGTGGGGGAAACACCTGCCTCTTTCCCAGCTCCTCACCCTTTACCCTTTGAAAGCTTAATAACTTATCTCTCTCAAACACTCAGCAGCTTTAATATCCACGTTCACTCCACACGTGTGACCTCACAGGGGCCGAGGCTAATGGCTTTGTTTAGTTTGTCATTCACAGGAGTCGAGAGGTTAAACAACTCCGATAAAGCAGCGAACGAGCAGAGGAACAGAACAAGACGGACGTGGAACTGTTGCTAAATCGAAAGCTTCAGGATCCTAGAGTAGGAAACTGTCCTGATGGAAGGATTCTGGAGTTGAAGAGCAGTGTGTTAGAGCGACAAAGATAGAGTTTGTGTATTTGCATAGAAAATTCTGTGGTCAGCCAACTTCTCCATCACAAACATTACTCTGGTAGAGCAGTCGTTCTGTTGTGCACAGGTTCAGTGAAAAGTTTCTAGATTCACCAAATGAAATAAATAAGAGTAAGCTATAAATACAACTCATGTAACACAGTTAGAAAGACGAAACAAGAGTTTAAATCTTATAGATAAGAAGTTAAATGTGAAAGATTAATGAGAATGTGTTTGAGTTGTCATTTAAACTTTGGGAGGACGTGAAGTGGCAGAAACTTTAAAGCGATCGTGATATATGACACATTTAAATATTTAAGTACATATCTTGTCTTGTTCTTCCACGTATATAAGTAGGAGTGTAAAACAAATGGGTTACGTGTGATTATTCCAAGGAACATGTGGAATATGTTTCCTGGCTGAAGGCCGACAGAGGAACATGACAACACAACCCAGCAGCTGACGTGTGTTCACACAAATCCACAACATTCATCTCTCTTCATTGTCTTGACTCATCAAACACAGGCGCAGAAATAACAGTCTCTGAGTCCTCTCCTCCCACCTCCTCCTTTTACAGCCTCACATCAAGGTTGTCACTTCCAAATGTGTGTGTGTGTGTGTGTGTGTGTGTGTGTGTGTGTGTGTGTGTGTGTGTGTTTGTGTTGGCCTCCCAGGAGGGAAACAGTGCTCTTTGTGCTCAAATTGTCCTCCCCAACCACAAAGACAGGGCAGGTTCCCATTGTCCGCAGCAACAGGCTGGTCTGAAACTAATACATCCCAGCATATCTGGTTATTCATATTCACCAACATCCTCCTCAAACACGTCTCATTGACCAAGAGAACAGGAAGTGACTTGTCAGTTTATTTTGCCGGTCTGCGCTGACACAGTGAAGCTGTTAATCATATATTTCGGAGCCTGGTCGCCTTGACTCCCTCAAACTCCCTCTGTCCCTTCCCTCCTCCGAGCGTCTCCCACCTCCTCGTGGTCAATGATTGCACTCGGACTGTGAGGAGAGAGTCTGGTGATGTATTAACGAGCACGACTCACATGCAAATCTCAAAAAGCACCCAGCGATGACTGAAAGCATCGAGGAATTTTTGATCGTTTCCTGCAGCACATGTGAAGAAAAAGGAACAACTCTCGCTTCAAGGCGTCACACTCAACACTGAGCATGTGTGAGATACGTGGTTTGTATTCGTGGGTGTTAGATCGAAGCTGATTTCTCCGAAATGTCCAGCTTCCATCTCAAAACACAGGCAAAGGCAAATCTCAAAGGACGCCATTGAGAGGAATAATTGCAGGCAGGTCTCAGGAGACAAAGGGTCATTGTTGGAAGGATCCTGCCTGCGTTGGTACGGCTCGGAGAAAATAACCAGACATCTCACAGGAAGAAGAAGAAGCAACAGTACGAGTTAAGAACCCAGTGAGATGCTGTTGAGCTCACCTTCCACAGGAGAAATCTCAGGTTCCAGAGTCAGAACCTTCCCTGTGGTGATGGAGACAGCAGACGGACGGTGAGAGAACAGGAGCACAGGAGTGTGTTGTTCTTCTGTCCTCGGAGAATGACCCACAATGTGCTGTGTGTGTGTCTGTGTGACACTTCCTGTGCCTCTATCGCTCCAACCAGCCTCTCGGTGACTTTTTGATCTGCTTTCTGATGTTATTTCAAGAGTCCTGACTGGTTATAAGGGGAGGAGGGAGCAGGTGGGCGTCTCCGAAGCGGCTGAGTAATAACACACATCACCATGGAGTCAGGCTGCTCGCCTCCTGAGAGAGGGAGGAGAGAGAGAGGGAGGGAGAGAGGGAGGGAGGGAGGAGGGAGAGAGAGAGCTCACCTGTAAGTCTCCGCTTTGCTGATTTGAAATATGAAAAAATGATCAATCTGTATTTACAGCAAAATCTCAAATCTACAGGTTATTTTTTCCTCCTCAGCATAATATAAAAAGTTGTGTATAAATATGAGAAGCACAACATTGGCCAAGTTGGTGAAAAAGTAGTAAACATGACTAAAGCAGTAATAAAAAACACATGCAAAAATAAAAGCAAATGCAATATTCCTAGATGCTCTATATCTCTATGGGTACTTTATTTTCTCTGGGGTTCCACAGGGATCAGTTAGGACCACTGATAAATGCTCCCAATAAAGTTGCATGAATTCATATTTTTTAACATCAGTTATGGATGGCATCACATTCCATCCCTCCCTTCATCCATCCATCATCTTTACCACTTCTCCTTTGCGTGTGTAGAGGTATAGTTCACCAGCGAACCACAGAGACAAACAACCGTTCACACTCACGTCACCGTAGCTCCACACAGAAAGGCCAGACCAGGATTCAAAGCAAGAACCTTTTTCTTTTATTAATAGCTATGATCCAAAAATAATTTAAACCTGCAAGTTAATCTAAATCCACCTGCCGAGGACCTTAACAAATACAAAATATGCCAAAAAAATAAAAGGTCAGGAGCCTCAGGATCAATTTGGACTCTGACCCCAGCTTTGACAAAATATTAATGACACAGCTATCACAGTTTCTGTCGCTTTGAAAAACAAACACATTAGTGATTCTGTCACTGAACCAAGAGGAACCACTGGAGCATTAGTGTGTTTCTCTACAGGAAACACAGCGAGACAAAGGGACGTGTTTGCCTTGCTGGTGCGTGGAGGTGCTGGTTTGCACAAACCACAGCCGAGTTTAGACTCATATCATTACCATCACAAAAAAAACTCCAGCTCATTTTGAATGTGTCAATGCAAAGCTGCACACGTTCCTCCATTAGTGCTTTGTTTGACCTCTTTACATGTTTTATTCTATTCTTTTTAACCCCTTTTATTGTCGTTGGAAATGTTCTGAACTTTCTGATTATAAATAGATTTTTCATTTTGTCTCAATTCAACACCATGAATCTACCAAATGAAATGAGCTTTATAAATAATTAAATAATTTAGATGTTGCTCCCTTCATCTGTCAGACATTTACTTTTGTATAAATACTTCAAACAGTGATGCACCGCTTCCTTTATGTTTGACATCAAAAGTGTAAATATTGCAGTTCTGTTGATGTTCTCTGAGGTTTCTACGGTTACATTTTCCCTCTGAAGCTTGTCCTCACTCTAGACGACCTTGTTTAGCCCAATGAGGCAAATTTTGATTTGTGAATATTGGTTTACTCTGAGTTTCACAATCCTGAGGATGACCGATGGACGACAGAGTGAGAATAGAAGACTTACTGTAGAATAATCTAATGATCACTCACTACATCACAAAAGAGATGTGACATTTTGAAGAAGCTGTTGTGGAAGCTGGGTGTGTGAGGAAAACAAATAAATAATAAATTGTCACAAATTTTATCAATTCAAATATTAAACCATTAAAATACCAATCTTAGCTCTTTATCATGACTTAGTCGAGTTCTCTGGTCAAACTGATACGATCTAAACTAATCTATTGACACAAATCGAAAGCAGCTGAGTGACCTGGTCTATGAAGTCATTCAATGACGAGGTGTCAGAACACTGGTTCTCAGGCCTTTTCTTACTTTCTACACCCCCCCCCCCCCCGCACTTCATCACCAGCTCTCACAAACACAGATGAGATCATTATGTAAGAGACTTTCCATATCAAAACCCCCTCGTGTCACACAAACAGAATTTCGAGGGACAAACACAGAATGCAAATGAGTCATTTCCATATATTTTTAGTGATTCATCAGGGTGAGTGCGTTTATTCAGGAACTGAAAAACAGACGGGACACAAGAGGGCTGAGTTGAATCTTCCTGAGAAATTGTCACATGAAAGTTACAGGATTCATCTCCTGTGAGTCAGGACCGAGATGGAAGAAGGAGAAACATGTCCCACACAACAGATGCTCACATTTGAGTGACTGAAATGAAAGAGCCGACATGTGTGTCACTACGAGCTCTGTGAGTAGTGAGATCTTCACCCTCCACACTGCTCGTCATCAATAATCTGTCTCGATTGTGTATTAAAGGGCAGAGCATTCATATTTAAATCACACTTTATCGCTAAAGGACCATTATACTGGTTTTCAAGGCCCACAATTGTTTTTTCCTTAAATGGAAAATTATATTCGCTGTCAAACATTCAATCGTCGTGGGAACAGTGGATGTCGATTTCAGACAGAGATAGAAAAGAGACGGTTTCTCATCCAAGCTGCTGAGGTGTTCACGGTCCTGTCAAGATGTCATCAGTCCGTCCTTATGTCTGTCAATTTAGAGTCTCAACCGAACTTTAGACTGTGGGACAAAGCTGGAGAAAACCCACGTTAACACGGGAAGAACATGCAATCAACAAGCCAACCAATTAAGCCAAGTCATATTAACTCCACTAGCTCATATCAGCTACACACGCTGCTGAAAACTGTTTCACCAAAAGGCCACAAAAAATGTAAACAGCAAGTCCCCGGCAAAAAACGTGGGAATAAGGAAACTGTCTAAATAATCCTGTATCGCAGTTGAGAGCTTCTAGTGTTTAAAGTCTGATAAGGAAATATGAAAGATTAGACTGTTGCTTTGTTCCAAGGTGACTTTGCTCAACGTTAGCCACGTAGCTTACATTTATATTGTTAGTGTCATGGAAAGAAAATGGCTTCATAAGGAGGATTTAACCATTAACCATTGTGTTTAAAGATAAGAATAGACTTTGTTATGGGACTCTCTCAGATCCAGGAAGGAGCAGGGCAGAGCTAGTCTGGGTGCCAGACGAACTTAGCCCCGCCCACAACATTTGAGGTCGGGAAGTTCGGTAAGGAGAAAGAGAGCATGTATCTTGCAAGTAGGGATGGGCATAATTAATCGACGATCGAATACTTACAAATGGTAAGAGAAAGTCTTGACTGTCTGGCTTAGTAAACAACTCACAATGTCGCTTGACATACGTCACATACTACGTTGCTCTGATTGGTTGTAGGTCTATCCAATTGAGCGAAGAGGCATTTCTTTTCCTGGTTCGGTTGAAACACGCCCCATGATCACAGCCCAATGGAGCAGTATCAGACTCATATTCTGACTAGAATTATGACTATGACAACGTCAGGCTAGGGCAGAGCAGCTAATGTCGCTGAACTGATATCGGACCAGCTCCCAAAATTAGTAAACAACTTGTGTGTTGGTAAACCCATGTTGTGTTTGTAACCCCACAACAATGTAGTAAATGCCACCGCCCTTATACTGGTGAGCCAGCCATGCTAACGTCTGTAGCTTCGATGTAGCAGACAAACACCCGATTTAATTCTTTCCTTAAATCTTAAGAGCCCAAAATGTCTCTAACTGGATCAGCATGCGTGTGCACAGGCACAGAAAGTATTCAGTTGTTAGTGTCAGTTATCTCACATAATATACGTGAACAGCTGTATCATTGTAGATTAAGACAACAGGGTCAGTAACACTTGTAATTGATTCTCCATGTTGTGTTGTATCCTTGTTTTCTTTCAGCAGGGGGTCATGTGACGGGAACCTGACGAATCAGCGAAGGCTACGTTGTGACCGTAAAGAACCAATCAGCAACAGGCTGTGAACGTCTACGTCATCGTTTCCATCAGTTTCTGTCCGTACAGTCTTTTTAAATCAGAACTGAACCAGCAGCGTCTCCACTACACAGTAATGTGGACGCCGGGCGTATCTGCAGCAGAGTTAATTCCTTTTCATATTAAGATCTGCAGCTGTAGCCTCAAAACAGTCGTTCCAGTCAGGATGAAGAGAAATCCAACGCTTGACCGAGCAGCCGAGCCTCGTTCTGGTTGAGTAGCTCGGATCAGATGATCATTATTCAGGAAGGAGCTTTAGATGGTCAGTTATCAACAGTGGATTAAGATTTTCTCTCTGGCTGTTTCCTGCTCAGCAGTCCGAGCGGCTTGTCCCCTGTCTGTGTGTCCACAGGCGATTCCTGGACCTCCTGGACGAGGGAAGCAACACAACCACAGCGGAGGAACGTCTCTGTCCTCGCTGGAAGTCGTCCTCTGGTTCCTGAGGGTGAACCTGTTCCTGTTCCTGCTCAGCTCTTGGTCAGCGGCGCTTTGCTCCAGCGTCTCAGGTCGCCTGCTTGTCAGGGTGGCTCTTCAGCTTGTGGAACTTGACACTGTCCAGCTTCTCGAATCTCTTGTCACAGAACTCACAGGTGAAGTTGTAGTGAGCCTCTGGAGTGTGTTTCTTCATGTGCCAGTTCAGGGAGGCACGTTGGCGACACTGGTAGCCGCAGATTTCACATCTGACAGGTGGAAGGGAAGATAAGAGTGATTATGATCAATGTATTTATAGATGTTTAACATTTGTCCAACATAATCCTGGTTCTGATCTGGTCAGTGCAAAACTGTGCATCAATAAAGATGTCATACTTACTGAAGTGGCGTCTCTCCCGTGTGTGTCCGCCTGTGGACCTCCAGGTGATTCTTTCGCTTAAACGATTTTCCACACGTCTCACAGATAAAGTCTCTCACTCCTGTAGAAGAAGATCCAGTTACACTCGGAGGGTTTGTAAAGAAGCGTTTCAGATTCTGAGAGTCGGCCAGCTCACCTGAGTGGATGATCATGTGGCGATGCAGGTGGTTCGACAGGTAGAACTTCTTCCCACAGCCTGGATGAGGGCAAACCTTGGTCCTCCCTTTCCTGTGCACCAGGTTCACGTGATTCTACAGCGAGTGAAACAAAAGGATGATTTTAATCTTCAGCTACACAAACTGAACAGGAAGCAGGAAAGGGAGCTGGTGTTGAACCTGGAAGCTGCTGATCGCTACGTAGACCTGACTGCAGCCCTCGTACGGGCAGTGGAACATCTTCAGCATCCCGTCAGCCTCGATGACCGGGCCGCGTCGGTTTCTCTTGGATCGGACACTGCAAAGAAAAGGACACCGTGAAGTTCACCGGGACAAGAAGACAACTAGGTTCTCGTCCTCAAATCCTCAATCTACCAGAGTCACAAACCTGCTCAGATTCCTTTGCAGTCCTCTGTCTCCACTGAGTTCCAGAGCGTCCACCGGCTGCAGCAGCTGTTTGTCACTCAGACCTACAGAAGAAGAGTGGAAAAATATGATATTACAATATGCCGATATCGTCTGGATCTAAAATGTCCCCTGACTTTTGGAGCGATGGCTTTTTACTGTAATTAACAACATAACATTTAGTCAAAGGGAGCCGGGCCAAGAGGGGATATTAAGTGATTCAGGAGATTATCTATGTATACAGGATTCTTCCACAGTGAGGAAGGAGTGGACCTGTGTACTTTAACCTGAAGACATTACATCAGAAGGGAGACATGATATTCTATTCCCAGCCTAGCGCCCTGCACCAGGTGTAGCGCACCTGTCATGGAGTCCTCGTCCTCTGCTGTGGTGAGTTTTGAATCACAGGAGCACACCTGGTTGTAAGTCACGCCCCCGATGACCGTGCAGGTGACCTCCTCCACGGTTGCTCCGCCCATGCTGAGCTGGATGCCCTCTGACGCCAGGGCCTCGTAGCTGGGCCCGGTGATTATAATTAACTATAGAGAAGGGAGGGGGGGGGTGACGAATAAAAAAATGGAACAACCGTTATAACTTTTTGAAGGAAGTAGAATCACATTCCTGAGCGTCTACGTCTCTCTGCTAAACACTGATTCACCGACCTGAGAGCCCTCCAGTGCCGTCCTCTGGTCGGGGGTCTCACAGCTGGTCACCACCGCCTGCAGAGGGTGGGGGGGGAACAGGTCACTCTGCTCCTGGACCTGCATGGAGGGACCTGATGGGACGGACAGCTCCACAGGGCTGCTCAAGCTCTGAACCAGCACAGAGTCCTGGTCCGTCTTCTCCAGTTTATCAGCCAGGGGTGTTGTCATGGCAACACAATCATAATTAAGTGGTGTAGTCCTGATGTCTTCTTCTATGAGTCTCTCTCCTTCCTGGTCTCGGGTTTGCCTCAGATCCTCGGCCTCCTCCTCCTCTGAGGAGATGGAGACAATCACTTCAGGGGGGGACCCCGGCTGTTCCTCCATCTCCATCTCCCACACAGGCTGTTCCATCAGGGGGACCTCCTTGGAAGAAGAAGAGTCAGCCTCTTTGATCGGGCTCATGGTTGTTTGTTGTTCCTCAGAAACATCTTCATTTTCTCCCACATCTACAGAAAACAGTGACAATAACGTGTTGATCATATAGAAACAACAACAACACATTAATGAGACAGATAATAAAGTTTTCACTCTGCACCTTTGAATAGTTTGAGAGTCTCTTTTCTTCTCCTCCTGCTCACTGCGCTTTTAGCCGAGGGCGAATCTGTTCTCGTCGTGTTCTCCTCCTCCTCCTCGTTCACCTCCTCCTCGCGCTCAGAGTCACTTGCATCCCTCGGTGGTGAGAACAGGTACTGCACAAAGGAGTGGTTGGCGTCACACTGCCAGACGGCGGCGGTGGAGAAGTTGGGCTGCAGCTCCAGCGTCTTGAGCTGTGGCTCGTGAGGGCAGGAGAGGGAGTGATCCTGGTACCAGCTCACCAGGCTCTGCAGGCTGGACACACACTGCTTCCTGCCTGGGGAACAGGGGGGGGGGGCACACAGGAGTGAGGAACAGCAGGAGGAACTGAACCAATCAGAAGCTACAGCCACACGTTAGGGTTCAATCCCTGGTTGATGTTTGTTGGGACAAACATTGACTCAAAGAAAATCAATGGATGAAAAGTGAGGGCATAAAAAGTATGAATACATATTGTAAATCAGAATTTTGAGATATTGAGCCGAAATCAGATTTTTAGTTATAACCATCTGCAACTGTTCTTTTACCTAACAATTATAAATGTGATGATTATTTACTCTCCCAAAATTGTTATTATAAAATTGAAATTAATAAATTCAGCTGTGACCCATACTAATGAAATACACCCCCCCCCCTCCACTCACCTTTTTTCTGTTTCACTGAGACTTCTGGAACAATCTTCTTCCTGAAAAGACAGAATCACGTTGTTTAAAAGTGAAGAAGAGAAACTTGTAGCTTCTCTGCAACTGATGAAACAAAGAGCTGAAAACATGGAAACACCTGCAGCAGCAGTGATTGACTCTTTCTCCCTCTCTCTCTTTGCATCCTCGCTCCCTCCTTCCCCTCTTTGTACATCCTCTCTCTCTCTCTCTCTTTGTATATCCTCTCTCTCTCTACCCGTCCATCTCCCTCTCTCTCTCTCTCTGTATATCCTCTCTGTCTCTCCCCCTCTATCTACCTCTTTTTCTCTCCTTCTTTGTACATCCTCTCTCTCTCTCTCTCTCCCCCTCCATCTCCCCCTCTCTCTCCCCCCTTCTGTCTCTCTTACTCCTCTCTCTCTATCCTCCCCTCCCTCCTCTCTCTCTCTGTCCCTCCTTCCATCCTCTCACCCTCCCTCTCTCTGTCCCTCCTTACATCCTCTCTCTCTCTCCATCCCTCCCTCTCCTTCTCTCTCTCCTACCCTCTGCCTCTCTCTCCCTCTCTCATTCCCTCCCCCTCCTTCCCTCTCTCTCCATCCCTCTCCTTCTCTCCCTCCCTCCCTCCCCCTCTCTCTCTCCTTCCCTCTTTCCCACTCTCCCTCCTTCCCTCTCTCTCTCTCCCCTCTCTCCATCCCTCCCCCCTCTCCTCTCTCTCCTTCCCTCCCTCCCTCTCCTTCTCTCCCTCCTTCCCTCTCTCCCTCCTTCCCTCTCTCCCTCCCTCACCCTGTCCCGGTGTGTGCACGCGGCTCGTACCCGCGGTGAGTCCCCTGGTCCTTGTCCCCACATGTGGACTCCAGCAGGATCAGATACTCCGCCAGCCCCGCGTCACTGAGTCGAGTCCTCCGGCGCAGCTCGCTCCACAGCCGGTGGGACTCCCCCAGATAAACCCTCCGCACGTCGTACTTCTTCCGGGACTCGAGGCGCCGCTGGGCCCGGTCCGTGTCCGTGAGCCGGGGTCTCCCTCTGCAGCGCCGCGGGGAACCGTCCCCCGGGTCACCGGCTCGGTCGGTGTCCAGGGGAACCTCCGGCTCCGTCAGGTTGAGCGCCATCTTGGCCACAACAGCTGATGTTGTGATCGAGCCGGAAGTTCTACGATAACTCACCGGAAGTAGCGGTAAAAGGCGAGTTTCTTCCCACGGCACGGACCCGTCAACTTTATACGCTTTAAATTTATACATATACTACTATATATATTTAATAAACACTAATAATATTTACATTTTCTTTGCACGCTGACAATCATGGCGGAACCTTTAATAGACACCTGTTTTCCACCAGGACCTCAGCAGGCCGAACACCAACGTGCCACATGTAAACAACACCGGAGAAGTTGAGTGAAAGCCTCGTTATCAGAGATGTAGTGTATTTAACACGTGTTATTAACATGACGGACATTTTAAACCTGGTGTTCCGGACCTTCGCTTCCCCCTCGGAGCTCCGGGCGGCTCCTCCTGCTGCGGCTCCCCGCTGCAGCGCCCTCCTGCTCGGGGAGAACAGCCTCGGCCGCTCGGTGCTGCTGCTCGCGGCCGTGACCGCCGCCTCGCACCCGGGGCTCAGGGTCGTGTTCTTCACCCGGACCCTGATCCGGAGCCTCCCGGCCTCCCTGCAGAAACTGGTCCCGAGTCCAGAGAGTCTGAAGGTACAAGACGAGACCTCCTCCTGCATCATAAGAGCAATAGCAGCTCTATGAACCATGCACAATGCATAAAGGTCCAGTGACCAGGAGGCTGTCATCAGTGGTGACATTGTTGTGTTGAGCTGTAAATGACTCAGGTTATGAATAATGTATTTATTAATTCTTAACAAATCATTTAGCAGCGTTTAGACCGTGAAGATCGAGTGAAGAGCAGAGCTGAAACCATCTGTTGATCTATTTTGATAATCGATATTTTGATTATTTGTTATTTTCTCTGCAAAACTACAAACATATTTGAGGTTCTAAGACTAAGACATGTTGTTTAGCTCAGAGATAAGGATTATTACTTCACCGTTTAATAGACTAACAATAGTTTTATAATATAAATACACTTGCTCCAGTTTGGATTGTGTAGTTTTTTCCAGCTTCACTCAAATTGTCTTTCAATGTACTTTCTATTTTTTTACTTTTTAAAGAAGATCCGGTTCTGCTACCCCCGGACGGTGGAGGAGCTGCTGCAGCAGGTGGCCGCCCTGCACGAGCCCCCCCACACGTCTCCTCCCTCCCTGATCATCGTGGACGGGCTGGAGGGCTTCCTGCTCGGCTCCACAGGGGGCAGCCACAGAGAGCTGCACCCGGGGGGGCAGTCGTGTGCGGCCCACCTGTCTGCGCTGCTGTGTGACACCGCTGCATTCCTCTCACGCCTCCTGGAGCAGCGATCCTCCGGCTCCGGCCCCTGTCGCGTCATCGCCTCGTTCCAGTCGGTGGTCGACGCTGGACCAGCGAGCAGGGAGCCGTCTGCCTCAGATCCCATCCTCGATATCCTCGATCGCTACTTCCATGTGCGCTGCACGCTGGACCCGGACGCAGGATATGAGGCGGCAGCAGCTGGACTGCAGCAGGTGTGGCACGTTTACCTCTCTGGCCGAGGCATCACAGAGGCATCGAGTTCTAAAGACTGTGGGGACGGAACCGCTGTGGCCCGGGAGTGGAAGCTGCTGCTGTTTCCAAATGGTTTAATGGAGTTTAAGGTGGTTTAAAATGTCAGTTTCAAGAACTTGAGCTGTGATATGTATTTGTTGACTCAGGGATTGTTTCTGCTCAGATGTACAAATGCAAATGCACATTTTCAGCATTTAAGGAGCTTTCCAGTGACAGTGAGACATGTTAAAGTTTAACAGTTCTTGGTCTCTGTTTATCTTTATGTGTTTTCATTTATTTCATTGAGCATTTCTTTTCATTGTTTGACTGTTATTGCTGATCGGGTTCAATGTAATGCATAAATGTGCTGTTCAACATTTTCTTTATAATTTAAATGGACCACAATGGTTTGTAGATGTAAAATGTTTAATGAGTTAAACTTTGAAATCATACACAGAAGTAAAAGGTCAAAAACACATTGTATATTCAAATAAACATATATTTTGTATAGTATATCAATGTTTGTTCCCTTAATCAACATTACTCAAACTTAGGATCCAGTCCAGTCTGGTTGGAAACAATTGATTTACAAATTGAGAGGAAATAACAAGAATGAAACACTCAACTAAACTGAGCGATATCCCAGTTTAAATACTTCACACATCAGAAAAAACTTATTTAGAAAAATAAACAATGTCGCGGCCGAGAGAGGAAAATATTAGAAATGTTTGAGGATTGAAAACATTGAAGAAAGTTGTTATTTGAGACTGAAAAAAATAACCTCGCTCTCACAAAATATACTGGTATTAGTAAGATTTCAAATAGTAAACAAAATCAAAAGATAATTATTTTATCATATTAAACATGCAGATTAATTAAAGACTCTAAACTGTGGTAAACTGAAGAACTGTCCAAGGTTGATAACAAAGAAAGATGGAGGAACTGCTGCTGTGAACAACTTAGAAGAAAGTTGGTTCAAACCTTAAGTTGTCAGTTAGTTACTTGTTAGTCACACTGCTTTCATTTTTTACAAAATATTAGTCAGACATGTGTAGAAATATATTCATATACTTTAAGAGCAGTTACAATTTCAGCAACAAAAAATTTTTCAAAGCCACAAAAGCAAAGAAACATAAAAAACTAACAAGGAAATGATTCAGTTTGATTCAAAAACTTGAATAAATCTGAAACGTCACGTGAGCTTTACTCTTTAGACGGCAGTGTTGACTTAAATTAAGTTTAATTACCATCTACAGTGTCCTGAGAATGAATATTAAACCTTCCCTGCACAGCCTACAGTGGAAGTACTATTTTAATGCTCAGGAATATGTTTTTATGAGAATAACAACAACTTAAGATGTTGATCCCTCTCTGATACAGCTGTGATAAAATACAATAACAAAACTTAATATTATTTACAAATACAGTTTTATCAGGTTTGGAAATGACTCTGACTTTATAGCTGCCGGGTTCAAGTGAAAGTGATTTAGATTTGAGGCTGAAAGTTATTGTCAACAAATCACATGAATAAAGAAAAACTCAATAGTTGGTCTTTCTATATTTTGCAAAACTATGTTAAGTTTTTATTAACTGAAACGTCTTAGGAACCACAGGATGGATTAGATTAACTAGTTTATATTCATTATATTTTAATGTTCATACTAATTTCTGTTTCATATTAAGTTGTGTATTTAAGTGTATTATATTATAAGTTGTTTCAATATTAAATATAACTGTTGTATATATTGTTTATCATGTGTAAATATATTATTATATTAATTTTATACTTATTTAGACAAAATTGTGGGAGAGTGGAACTGGGATTTGTTGACAAAATAAAAATGAGAAGGGGCAGAAAACGCATCAGGTTGTAATGTTCAGTTTCCATTTCTGTACGTCTACTTGTAAAAAGCTTTTTGGTTATTTAAGCTAAAAAATTATACTAAACTTATCTCAAACATGAATATTTCCTTGCAGAAGCCACAGCTTGTCCTCTACAGATCGGGGATGACTTGGCAAAGTAGAAATGTTTATCCAGTTGACATGGAGTCCTTCAGCTTGCACTGCTCCGTGTTTCAGCCAGAGACAGAATCCTGGATTCTCCTTTTAACAGTTGACATGACGCCATGTGGTTTGAGTCTCTGTGCGTTCAGCTGCCATCCTGCACGGGCTGCTGCCGCGGCAGGAACGGCCTCCTGTTCGAGGGGATCTCATTATTATACTCATTGGCGTAGATAACCACTTTCCCGATGCTGTCCGTTCTGCTCATGGGGCTGTAATCCATCGAGACCCCAGAATCTGCCACTGCCATGTAGGTGTACCCCGGGCCCTTGTGGTTCCAGAGCTGGTTTGGGTACTCGAAGCTGGACTGGGAGGAAAGAGTGCCGGAGCTCTGCTGCACTGACCCCAGGTCAGAGTCGGATTCACGCAGCGCAGTGTTCCTGGAGGCAAACAGCACCTGGAGGGGTAAGGTCTCCTCTAGGATATCATCCAGGTGCTCGGCCTGGCTGTGGTTGTGGTTACTGAGAGTGACGTACGTGTCCTGAGACTCCAGCAGAGAGGACTGGGAGCAGGGCTGCTGGTGGAGGGCACGCAGGCGCTCCATCAGCCAGTGGTCGCGTGGCGCTGCTCTCCACCCGTCTGTCACAGCAGGATCGCCCCTCTCTAACGTCTCTCTCTCATCCGGCCACTTCCCGTCCACGTCCTCCTTCCGGTCTGCGGTTGGAGCTCTGGAGACTTTGGGTGGCAGCGGCGGCGAGGGCAGCGCCGAGGAGACACTGAGCTCCGACAGCACCTCCAGGGCTGAGGGGCGTTCCTCTGAGCAGAAGAAAGCTGGAGCCGATCTAAAGCCTCCGTTGCTGTGGCCTAACCACTCCTGCACACCAACATGAGGATCAAGTTAGAGTGAGAGAACACTGAGACAGTAGCACTTAGCTCGGCCTCACAGATCCACTTGTGTGCCTGAAGTCTGATTCTCACCTGGAAGTCTCCACCGTAAACTGTGAACAGATCTTGGAACTTGCCCTCAGGACTTGGGATAGTCGGCCAAATCTTCTTTGTAAGAAACCTACAAAACATAATCCTCAGATGAAGCCATGTGTTCACGTGGTGAGAACATCTGAAATGTGTCGAACGTGTCCGTGTTTGACCGACCTGCGATGGGACCGGAGGACGGAGAGCGACAGCACCACGAGGATGAAGGAGATGATGAGAGTCAGGGACATGATGAGCGGGTCGAATTCTGCAGGAGCCACAGAATGAAACACGGAAATAACCTCCACAGCAGAGAACATGTGACACATCCTTGTTTTGCTGGAGCAGATGAATTCTCACCTCCCGGCGGTGTCTCTATGAACACCGGTTCACTCCAGGAACTCCAGTAGCCGTTGTAGCTGAGCTCATCCAGCTTCACTCGGACTTGCACCTTGTACTTTGTCCCCGGCTGCAGGTTCCTCAGGATCAGCTCGGAACCAGCTTTCACCTCCTCGACCTGCAAGAGAGTTCACAACTTGTCACAGGAGTCCAGGATTCAATCTCTCACATATCAGGGGATTGACACAAGCCCTACCTGCCCCGGGTAGCCGTTCGCTGGGGCGCAGCTGACCTCGTAGTTCATGGCGTCGTTCATGTACTTGATGGGAACCGGCAGCCAGGTGACCCTCAGCTGACCCGGATTCCCCGTGTGGTTCACCGTCACGTTGTTAGGAGGGTCGAGAAGAACTGCACAGAGACAAGAGGCAGGAAACAGAAAATGATTCGATAACACCACACGTGTTCCTTCATCTCAGACATGTCGGGGAACGTGTGTGTGTTGATCACAACATTGTTCAAATCTACAACAATCATCTTTTGGCCACACGAGGCAGCAGAAACAAGCTGTAGGTCTTGTCAGTTGTGTGTCAGACAAGCAGCTGCTACAGTAGTCATGTGATTTATTGTCAATGTGAAAATATTGATCATAGCAGCTTCAAATAAAGTTTCCCTGAATGTAACATGTAGACGATTTCCTTTCTTACAGACAAGCTCGATGTAGAGGCTGCGGTTGTGGATCAGTTCTGTCTCCCTGTGAACTTTAATGTCCATCATGGTAAACATCTGAGTGTTATTCAGGTGGCAGACGAACAGCATCTTCCCGCCGGCTGCAGGGACGGCTCTCAACGGGCACACGTTGCTTTTTTCATTTCTGTTTTCAGGACAAACACAAACACTGTGGCGTCAAATTTGAGAAATCACTAGGAAACCTGACACTATTCTGGCTGGATCTGGTTCTTCTGTATCTTGACTGAGAGGTTGTTTTTTTAAATAGCGGGCCCTTAAAATAATTTTATAACCACACTGTTCCCTTTAACTCCGAATATTGTTATATTGATATTGTTGTACATAACGGTTGTGACTCACTCGTATGTGTACGTGAAGGAGTACTGATCCACAGAACCGGCCCTTTCCTCATCTTCCTCCCAGAAGCACGTGAGGTCGTTCCTGTCTTCAGCAAAGCACTTGGGGTTCACTGGCTCTTCCTTCAGCATCATAGCCACTAAGAGGGGTACAGTAGAGGGGGGGCAATCAACAAATGGGGTAAGGTAACAAGTTACATTTACTCACGTTACTGTAATTGAGAAGTTTTTGTGTGTACTTTGTAATTTTTTGAGTAGTTTTTGAAATGGGCAATTTTACTTTTACTTAAGTAGATTTTGACTGAAGTATAGGACTCAAGGTGGACCAAAGTTTAACCAAAAGTTTAAATATATACAGTGGGACAGCGTCATTTTAACTATTTATTTTAGCTGTCATGTGGTTCATGTTTTTAACATGTTCTACCAAAAGTTCTTAAATGTTGTGTTGACATGTTAAATGTTTAATATTTGACATGTTTAATGTCATTGCACTTTTATTTGTAAAGATTTTCCTTTAATTAAAAAGAACTGTTGTTGGATTGGATTTATGACCCCTTGTCAATCTTCAAGTTGTTGGAAGTAACTAAGTAGCTTTGACTTAAAGTACATTTTAAATGAACTACTTTCAACTTTTACTTGAGTAGATTTTTAGATGGGTACTTTAACTTGTACTTAAGTACAATTTCATCAAAGTAACCTAACTTTTACTTGAGTACAATATTTCAGTACTTTTTACACCTCTGTCGACATCACAATGGAAACAACTCTTCTTTTTTCTTATGTTAAAAGGTTCATCACAATAAATCCACTTGCTTTATATAAAAATAATAATAATAATAATAATATATTTCATAAAACCGTCACTCTACCTTTCTTGTGGAAGTCGCCCTGGCTGGAGGAAGCTGCACGCGCCGCGCACAGGAACACGCACAGTGTCACCACCCGCCTCAGGTGCTCACATGTCATCCTCCTGTCTTCTGTGTGGACATCAACACCTTGTCCCTCTGTTGTCCTCCTGCATCAATGAAGAATGATGTCCCGCAGACGCAGCTCTCTCCGGGGTGTGGGGGGGCTTGTTTTTGGATGAGATACCGTGGATAACGCACCGCGGTTACGCGCCTGTTCTGGAGCGATAAGACGCGTCGAGCTGAGCTGTTTACTTTCTCCCAAAGTTAGTGTGTAGGGGGGGGGCTTACACAACTTTTCAATGTCCGGATGATGGGCGGGAGTCACGTGCTCACCGATGTTTACTACTTGCAGTGCCTGAGGGATGTGAGCCGAGCGGACCTGTGCCGTGCGTAAAAGCGCACAAATGATAATATAGATCACGTGAGTCTTGGCGTTTATGTATCGGAGGAAGTAAAAAAAACATGTTATTCATTTGTCTTGATCTTTAAGCTGATGCGTTCAGATGAATCCTCAGCTCCTCGTTGGCTCCGGGCCAGTTTAATCCCTGCATGAGATGAAATATCTGTGGCCGCAGAGTCTCACACCTACAGAGCTAAACGGTTTCTTATCTCCTCTCTGCACCCACATGTTTTCCTCGTTCAGCAGCTTTATCAGAGCTGCAGGCGACCCTGTGTCTTCACCCATGATAAGTGGCCTGGGGGGGTGTGTAGCTGCCCATCCCCTGAGCCCTGAGGCTTCTTCACATCACTCAGAGGAGCGAGAAGACACTGTGATCCCTGTGAAGAGATGCAAAGACAAGATGTTCTGCATTCACGTGACGACAATGACTTCTCAGAAGCAGCTTTGTGATGTTCGACCCCCTGAACAACACAATCTTCAGAGGGTTTGTGCAGAGGCCCGGCGCAGGAGAGGTATAGCTGTGTGGTAACAGGAAGAAGAGGATGAGGAAATCTGCATTGTTGTGGAGGACAATGGCAGAGTGTGGTTTCTCTGGTTCGGGTTCAAGGTCTTAAATTACACTTCAGAGAAGAAGCATCTGAAAACAGTTCCTCTCCCTTTTGTAATGAATATACTCTTTATTTTCATACACACATTTACACATGTTCAATTTCATTTTGTTTATTTTCACAAGGCTTCCATCCAATGCTTTTCAGAACTCACAGATACAGGAATCAAAGATGTTATCTCCCGTCGTTTAGAGAGTTACCACATGAAAATACAATAAACTTCAGGGAGAAAGCAAAACAGAAGGAAAGGAAACACTCTGAGCAGCTCGGATGCTACAGACCTGTCTGTACAACAGCAGAGTCGTATTCCAGACATGAGTCCAGTGGTGCAGCTTCAGCACATTCAATATGTTTGATATGAAACTGTCCCAGACACTGTTCACCCTCTGATTCCATCGAAACACACATAACAGCACAGTGCTTCTGCAGAGATGTAGTGTCAGCCGGTGGAAAGCTCTTCACCTCGGTGCAGAGGAGACGATGGAAGCAGCTTTCTGAGATCTGTCAAATCTATAAAGTCCTCTGCAGCACACACACAGACGAGACAGATACGTGACCACAAGCTAACACAATAGCAGGCAGGGGTGGGGGTGGGGGGCTGACCACCAGTTGTGGCCCAACCCCCCAGATGTGCGGAGCGACAACGGGCTCTGGCACGGCGAGACGTTGTGGTTGATACCAACTGACAGTTACTGGTCAGCGATGGTCAAACGGCTCCAAACGTGACAATTAAGGGTCAGAAATAAAACGTTATGGAGGTTGATAGGTTTTTCTATCTTTCCTGATTTGTGTTGCAATTCAAATTTCAATTGCATGAATCTGAAGCCAGGTTTCAACAAAGTGTGAACAAACTAATGAAAAGATGATTGATTTGACAGTAAATGGATATAAAGACAATAATAAAAATGGAATAATATGTGAATCCTCAAGTGATTGAGCATTGTGTGTGTTTGCCATGTCAACTGTTTTTCCGTGCAGCAGCAAGGGGAACTGTGTGTGTGCGTGTGTGTTTGTGTGTGTGTGTGCAAGACAAAGTGGCACAAGGCGAGGACGTGCCAGTCACCCCACGCGACCGATACCTCCTGTGTTTCCAGTCATAAACGACTTCCTCACGCAAACGTTCATCAGTAAAACCCCCGAGCAGCTCAGTCGGTGTCCCTGCGTGAGAAAAGAGATTCTAAATCCTTCGATAAGGTTCATGATGACATCCTGTCGAGCTCCTTCATCACCATGAGCTCAATCTACCATCTTTAAAATGATGGACTACAAGATAAATACTCAGAATCTCACACCACACAGATTATCTAGCGGAGGAAGAGGCGACATGAATTTACATACTTCAGTTTCATTTGAGTCAGGATTATTTTTTACAGAGCAGGAAACACGATTGTATCTTTTACATTGAGCGGAATCTGATTTCTTTTAAAAGACGTAATTCAACATTAAGGGATTATTATTGGCTTTCTTGCAAAGAGTCAAACAGGAAAATTGAGCAGTTGGTTAGCTTAGCTTAGCACAAAGACTGAAGACAGTTGTAAACTGTTAGCGTGGCTCTTTCCAAAGTTAGGGTGAGGTTACAATCTTTAAGGTACGTCTCAATTGTTTATCTGAACAAAGTCCTTGTGCTAAGATAAGATAAGAATGTTTACGTTTAACAAGAAGGTGAAAAAGAGTTTTTCCTAAAAAGTAAAACATGTTTTTTAAGAACTTAAGGTTGAGACATCAGCTGCTTTCTGAGCAAATGTGAGAAGCTCCAGAGTTTCTGTTTGTTGCCTCGTGGAAAAACTGCAGAAACCTGGGAGGGGTTCAGAGAGAGCGAGTGGGGGACTCAAACAACAATAACAAAAACAAATATGTCAGGATGAGAAAGTGGAGCCGAACACGTAGAAGACGAAGACGTCCAGAGAGCCAGAGAGTCCCAGGTGTTCCAGGGGCGGAAGTTACAAGTTACATTTACTCTAGTTACTGTGACAAAGCTGTTTGTTGTTTACTTTCACTATAGCTCCAACTCAAGTATGATTAAGTGATGAGTGTGTGTGTGTGAGTGTGTGTGTTGTGCGGATGTTTGATTGTGTGATTAAAATCCAACTGTCCTTTGGTCTGTGCTGTGATGTGTGGGGGGGCGAAGCAGAGAGAAGAGACAGGAAGAGGTGGGACACGTTCCATGGTCGAGGCACAGAAGGAGTTGATCTTCACGTAGGAGCATCAGTGTGTGTGTGTGTGTGTGTGTGTGTGTGTGTGTGTGTGTCTGTGTGTGTGTGTGTGTTTAGCAGGCACAACCCCCACTGCTCTCTGAAGGCAAGTCTTTGAGGCCCTGGTTCCTGTGGTTGGACACCAGGCTGGCGTCTCCGTCCATGCTCTCGTTCATCTTGTCGCAGATGACGTCCACCAGCCGCTCGAACACCTGCTTCACGTTGATGTTGTCCTTGGCGCTGGCCTCGAAGAAGTGGAAGCCTGAAGCGGAAGAAGAAGTGGTTCAGTCATTAGATTCACTGCTAACAGGTGGAGAGTAACCACAGGAGGAAGGGGGGGGGGGTTCTCACCCAGTTCCTCTGCTAGTCGCTGGCTGTCCTCGGTGGGTACCAGCCTGTTGTCCTCCAGGTCACACTTGTTACCCACAAGAATCACCTGAGCATTGTCCCAAGAGTAGGTTTTGATCTGTGTCGCCCTGCAGGTCACACACACACACACGCACGCACGCACGCACGCACGCACACACACACACACACACACAGGTGTATGGTCTCCATTATTAAAAAGCAGCAAAAACATGATCTGTGAAGCTGATTCTTGGAACCAACAAATAAGATACAATCCTAGATATTCAGTAATTGAATATTTGAATTTACATAGATTTTGCAGGATTTCTCAGAGTTGCTTTGTGAAAACTGCAGAACATCAGATCCTTGATGTTCTGAAAACTCCTGAATATCACAAAGTAAATTAAAATACTTTTACTCCAAATCATCCTAATGTGTTACGTCATACATGTGGTGCAGGTTGGGTGAGATCCGTAGAAATTAACCTTTTGCTAAAGTCAAATTCAGTCAAATTGGAAAATAAAATGTGTGAGGGAAAAATAGGTTAAAGAATCAACTAATGAGCAATAAATAACCAACAACACGATGGCGCAATCCAAACAAAAGAGTGATGACTTCTCCCTGGTTCCTGGTGTTGATGTGAAACTGTGGAAACACAACGACTTACCAGTCCTGCACGGCGTTGAAGGAGTCCTGGTTAGAGATGTCATACATGAGCAGGAAGCCCATGGCTCCTCGGTAGTAAGCTGTGGTGATGGTGCGGTAACGCTCCTGGCCCGCTGTGTCCTGCATGTACACACACAGACACACACAGACACACACAGGGCAGTTGTTGTGTTAGGTTATTGTCTCCATTTGTTTGTTCGTCTGTAAATTAGCCGGATTGGGCAAAACCTACTGCACACATGTGAAAGGAAGTGATATGAAAATGCTCAACATGTTTAGAGGACGGATATTAATGACTGTAGTTTGGTGCAGATTCTAATAAAAATCCAGATCTGGTGAATTTAAATGTGGCTTCATAAGAGGAATGTCTAGTTCAATGTACAGTTTTAAACCACAAGGTGGCAGCATTGTTCAAACCGTGGCCTCTTGATGCAATATTGAGCTGTCATCTTTTAAATTGATGGATTTTATATGATTGTTAAATCTGACAGTAATATGTTACCACACATTTTAAGGATGAGACATTTTAAACAGTGAACCATAAAAGCAAAATAGCAAATAACACCTCGACTGAATTCAGAGAATATTTCATAACTCTACAACTCAGAACAAGACTTTCCAAATGTACTGTGAGATTTTCCGGTTCCCCTTTTTCTTTTCTTGTCTCTCCTTTATATTCATGTTCTCCACACTTCTTTGACATATGAACTGTTTTCTTTCCGATACATCATATCCTATACTTCAATATTTGTTTATCCACATGACTCTTTATTTAACTTTACTGTCACTTGAGGTGGATATCCTTCTGCGTCGAGCACATATTTGCACAATGTTTAAATACACACACATCTGTAAATAAAGTTCTTTAAAAGCCATTATTTCACTAGACTCCGGCGCCAGTTTCAGACAGAACTGGTTGTGTAATTCACGACTGGACAGTGTGAAGCCTTCACGTGTTTCTGTCCCTCGCTCCCGTTAACACCGTCCACCAGCAGATGACATTTAGATATGATCTCCTGCCACAATCGCTCCTCATCAGCCAGGACCTCTGGCTTCCATCAATAAACCAGGCGGCGAGGAGTATCACGCAGATAACAGACGTGCGAGCGTGACGCAGGCGGAGGAGGCGGCGGCGTTGGAACCAGCAGCCTCAGCCGGTGACCTGCTTATCAGGAAGCATCTTCTAATTAAACCGAGGCTGTGTTTGATTTCACAGTCGAGGTCGACGCCGGAAACACAAAGATCGAGGTAGTCAGGGTCCTTCATTTGCATCCTGTGTGTGTGTGTGTGTGTGTGTGTGTGTGTGTGTGTGTCTCTGTGTGTGTGTGTGTGTTTATCGGATGTTTTCCTCACAGTGAAGAGGAGGAGGGGGGGGAGGTTGTCCAGGTAACCAGAGGCCATTGAAGGTTATGAATGTTCCATTACAGCCTGGACCGCTCTGGGTGATCGGCCTAAATGATCCGTCTCACTTTACAGCACAGAAACAGACTGGGGGGGCTGCACACTTTATCATCTGACTCTCCCACAATGCAACAGTCACAATCTGCATCCTGTCTCGGCTGCTTTTGTTTCAGTAAAGTGAGAAATATTCCAGGTCCGTCTTTATCTCCTCCAGGCAGAGATTATAATATATTTGACATTTAACCAGATAGAGAATTCTCAGAGGCTCCTGGGATCGACCTGACCAGTAAACAGGAGCTGCCCCCCCCCCCTCATGTGTTTATGTATGATTATGGACAGGATTTTAAATCAGACGTGTGCACGGCCACAGACTCTGACGTCGCCGGGACAACGATCTTTAAACATGCGTCACCTGTGTTTACGTTTAGCTGCCGACACAAAGCAGCAGATTCACAACAACACAGACCTGTGTGTTCAGGATGTAACGTGGAAATATCTGCTGCAGGAATCACATCTTCCCAGGTGTCTTCTCCGTGCACGGCCTGAGATATGTCTCATGTCAGAAATGTCGTGACCTGTGGAATCTCCTGCCGATTTATCACTTGAGCTCATTCTGACATTATCCAGAATTTTCACTGGGTCGCTGACAGGAGAGAGAGAGTCTAGAGCCTCTCACTCGGACATTTGTGTTCCCAGCTTTGCCATCACGCACATTCACACACATTCACACACATTCACACACGGCATCTATGTGCAGCACTTCCTCATCAGTCCCACAATGACAGAACAGCTGAATGTGGCATCCCATTAGGCAAGATGTGAGTGATGGTTAAGGTTTTATTGAAGTTGTCCACAATGAATGGAAGTCAATGCAAAGTCCACAGAAGTGTGTGTGTGTGTGTTTGCACAAAGATTAAAAAGATATTTCCATGACACAAAAGCCGGGATGTAAACAGTGAGTAAACAATACGGTGAGAACACACGGAGTTCTGTGTGAACACGGAGCCGGAGCCATGTGGCGTCTGATCAGGCTCGTCGGATCCGGTGAAACACAAAGGGAGACGGGACAGGATCGTCCACAATAACCTAAAGTAAGCGAACGTGGATTCTACAGGTTGATTATTAACGCCACGCACAGAGACATGCCCGGCTGCTCCCACACCCAGTAAACACACTGCTCCACCAGCTCCAACAGCTCGTCGTCACCACGGCTCTGTGAGATGGCGATAGGGAACTTCCTCTGCTTCCTGACCCGAGGGAAACAACATGTCTCCTGGTCATCAGCAGTCGAGTCGAGAGCCGGGACAAACACGTCCAGCTGATAAACATTATACAGCCATTACATCACGAACATGTCCTCCATCAGGGACACGTTGACGGAGGTAGCAGAGAGAGAGAGAGTGTGTGTGTTTTGGTGTGTGCTGCTCTGCTGCAGCTGCTGATTCACCTCAGCCTCCGTTTGTGGATCACACAGTCACTCACGTTGTTGGTTCAAATGAATCATCTGTTTGAACAGCCTTAACAATATCAATAGGATTTGTATCGGGAGATGTGAGGCGTGGATGTGACTGCTTGTTTGTCCTGGATGAACCCGCCTCCCGACCCTGAAACCGGGACCCGATCAAAACCCTCTCCTCCACTCACCCAGATCTGGAGCTTGATCCTCTTGTCGTTGCGGAACACGGTCTTGACCTTGAAGTCGATTCCCACGGTGCTGACGAAGGCCGACGTGAAGGAGTCGTCGGCGTAGCGGAACAGGAAGGAGGTCTTTCCCACGCTGCTGTTGCCGATGATCAGCAGCTTGAACATGTAGTCGAAGTTCTGGTCGGCCGCGTCCTTCTGAGCGGGCGGTGGCGTCCGCGAGTCATTGGACGCCATCTGGAGAGAGAGTGGAAATAAAATCCAGATCTAAATATCATTGATATCTGCGTCTACTCTGGTTTAAGATCTGGTCTCATGGATCTTAAGCTGCTAAAAGCCAAAAGAATCAGGTTAAAAACGAAACCACGAGCTGATGGACACGTTAGAGCCGAGAGGTTCAACACAAGTTTTATGTTTCAGAATCAGAATCAGAATCAGAATCAGAAGGTATTTATTGCCAAGTAGGTTTACACCTACCTGGAATTTGCTCTGGTTATTGGTGCATACAATGAACATAGAAACATAAAAACACAATAAATACAACACACATAAGAAAAACAATGAAAAACAATATATAAAATAAAAAGATACAAAAGATAAAAGATATAAAAAGTAGTAAAAAGTGAAATGCAAAAATGCAAAACAGTAGAACAGTGACAAAACAGTAGAAACACCATAATTTATAATTTATAACTGTGGAGGATTTTGTTCCTTAATTTATCATTTCAGCTTCAATCCGCCAAACTCAGATTAGAATATTACACAAGTCACAAAGTGTGGAACTGATTTATCTGCCATTGAATCAAAGAAGTTAATTAATGTGAAAACGACGACATAAAGTTTAAAGCAGCTAACGATGCTATTAAATTAAAGGAGGCGACACCATCTGCTTCACTGGGACCAGTCATATCAGGGAAATCTCTCCTGGGGGCAGGTGTGAGATTACCGCTGTCATTAAGCCTTTTAATGTCACTCGTCCACACAGTGGGAGGAGGGAGGGTGAATGGTAGAGTCTATACGTCTTAACGTGCACACACACAGACACACACACACACACACACACACACACACACACACACACACGATCCACTGTCCTCAGCGGGGATACAGCTCCGCTCAGCCCTGCCCCTTTCTGGAGTATCTCATCTCCGTGGAGACGAGACTTGGGATCAGCTGCCAGAAAGAACCATTAGTGGCCGAAGCGGTGAGTTCACTCAGCTTTTAACTGGTAAGATGGATAGAGATATCAAGAGGAGAGGAGAGGAGGAGGAAGAGAGGAAGAGAGGAGGAGAGGAGGAGAGGAGGAGAGGAGGAGAGGAGGAGAGGAGGAGAGGAGGAGAGGAGGAGAGGGGGAAGAATGGAGCCAAATCTCTCATGTGGACAGAGATGGTTTTCATGTTAAAACAAAACATTGGTGGATTCAGCCTAAATAAGACTTTTCACAGACATCAAGTAGATTTAAAGTCTTCACTTAAGAATACAACTGACCAGAGGATTTTGCTATTTGTCTCTTTCTCTCTAAGAATAAAATCGAGTTGACTTCTAAAGACATTCAGTCCTTTCCATCTCATCACGTTCGGCTGCTTTCAGATGTCAGTGAACCTCAGATAATCTCCTGACGTTCTCCAGAGGAGCTGTGTGAGTCAGGAGACTAGACTTTCTCTGGACTTCTCCCAGTAGAATCTCTGTATAAAGTCTGTACGAGTCCAACATGAGAAAACAGCTTATGTGATGACCTAACGGAGGTGATGGGGTCATGAAAAGTCTGTGATGTTTGTAACTCATCGTTTATCTCTCACTCCCCTATGGAAGGAAACAGGTTTTCTACGTGTTGGACGATGTTGTAATGACGCTGCTGCTTTAAGACACTTCTCTCTTATAGAACTATACGTCACGGTTCAGTCTGTAGGAGCAGAAACTATTAACACAATCTGTTCTCAGGCCGTTACACAACTTCTCTAATCTCTCCAGACATTTTACAGTGAAATCACATGATGCCCGTTGTGTGTCGGGGTCTCCCTGGTACGTTTATGTGTATTTAAAAGGTGGCCACAGTGTGGACGCACCCCCTGTAAAATGATATTATTCTCTCAGTCATCAGCCTTTAATCCGGAGGTAAAGCCAGTCACATGCTGCTGGTGTTTACTGTGCAGCTCAGGATGTTTCAGGGCAAAGAGAAATGTCCCGAGACGTTTCTTAAACTGTCGTCTTCCCTTTTTACGAGCGTGTGATGTCAATGAGAAGATTTACATCGTGTTGCTCAACTCTGTGGTGTCGAGTTCCCTCTCGAGCACAAACTGAGGTGAAATATAAAGCAACACAACCACCGACTGCACTTATTGAACCTCTTCCCCTCACGTGATGAAGAAGAGAGAACCTCTTCATCACTCTGAGCAGCTGTTGGGACTGTGATGTCCGTCCTCAGCAGCTTGAGTCACCTCGGGACGTCCTCCGTGTCGAGTGGAAGACGAGCAGAGCTGAGACCTGCAGCTGCTTTATGGCACGAGGCATTATCATCTCCAGTAAAACAAACAGGGGCCATTGAGGTGAACACAGGCCTGACGACGCCCCCCCCCCCTTCCGGCTGCCACTGTTTACTGAAACCAGGATCCTGCAGGCGGCCTGACCCACGGCAGATAACCACTATTGATCCACTGGCAGCTGCCACATCTGTTGTCTCATTAGAGGAAGAGGCAGGTCACAAACACTGGCAACCAGTGGTAGCTTGGAAACAAGGGGGGGATTACAGGTTAAACCCACGAGAAAAAGGCGATAAACAATTATTCATTTGCTGTTTTAATGAATTACAATGTTCTCCTGGATGAAACGTTTCCATCACTGCTGATTTAAAACCTGTCATTTCACTGAGGAGTGAATCCTGATTGTTTCTATTCACATTACAGACAAAAGCCAGATGTTAGTGGGTTTAAAAAAATTGCGAGTAAACACAGGTTGTTGTTTGTGTGAAGACGCAGGTCAACGGCTAAAGAAAAAAACAGTTAACTCCTTTTCTATCGCCACTAAGGGAGTTAGCGTTTCTGATTGTCGCCGCAAGTCGTGTTTCCTTCATTGTCGACCGGCGCCATCAACGAACAATAAACAACTTGGTAAGAACTTTTATGAAGCAACAATCCTCAAAAACATATTCAATGATGTTCTCACAGCTGAAAGAGGAACAGTAAACTATAGGACTGACTTGTGCACCTGACTGAGTCAGAGATTTGTACTTTGTAAATTGTGGCACCTCCCTGGCCCCCCAGGTTCAGCAAAGATCCTAGATCCGCCCCTGCTTGGACATGAGTTTTACATCACGTTCTTTACAGACAAAGTGGAGAGAATCGAACCAAACTTCAGCTGAGAGGAGGATGAACCTGGAGCAGTCACAGCAGCAGCTCGAGGTGATCCAGAGACGTGGAGGAGAAGTGAGAGGCAGAAAGAAGACGAAACTCAAAACTTACAACAACTCAGCTTCAGGAGGAAGAAACAGAATCAGCTCGAATCCTCAGATTCTTCAGATCCTCCTCGAGGATTCAGATCCTTCTTGATTCTTCAGATGCTTCAGATCAATCCTGGAATCTCCTGAACAATCTGAACAACCTGCAGCTCCAGCAGCAGTCGACGCTCCTTCCTCCCTCGGCTAGTGCCCACTTTTTCCTTTTCCTCCCCCGGCGTGTGTGTGTGTGTGTGTGTGTGTGTGTGTGTGTGTGTGTGTGTGTGTGTGTGTGTGTGTGTGTGTGTGTGTGCGTGTGTGTGTGTGTGCTGGACTGGAACAGCTCCCGGATCTCTCCTGTGTGTGTATTAGTGTACGTGTGTGTATATGTGTGTGCATATGTGTGTGTGCCTCACACTGCAGAGGCTGGAGAAGGGGCGTGCAATGTGCTCTGCGCGTGCACGTGAGCGCGCGTGGGCACCACACTGACGCACACACCCTGAGGAAACAACACAACTTTTTCAACAAATACTTTAAGTGTGCTCGAGCTATTAGGTCATTTATAACAATGAGGATTTTATTCATATAATTTACAATATTTTATCATTATCTCAAGACTGGGCGAAAATTTACATCAAGATAAAATAGTTTATTAATAAAATATCAGTTGATTTTGTTAAATATCAAAATAAATGTCAAACTATTAATATTTCTAAGTTTAAAGACGAATTTTATTGAAGAAATTGAAAAACACATGGATCAACACATTCATTCAAAATGATAAATAAACAAAAAAACTATTCTGAGGTGAACACTTATTTGTCTTTATGCATTTGTATTATAATAATATTTTTTCAAGTGCTCAGAAAACTTTGGAGATATTTAACAACTTCTCCCCATATTTTAAAAAGATGTTGTATCGCTATTAAATCACTATTGGGACTTTAATGTAGACGTGATAATAGCAAATTGTTTTCCTTGTTCTTTATGATGATGATAACAAGAATATGAATAACAAGCGGTTGATAACCAGTCATATCACTGCAGCTCCAAACCACTGGGCCCTGAACCAGTGGCTGCACTGACGTGTTTTCTTACACACAAACGTGCACGCTATTTTCTTTGTGGCTCAGGAATGAGGGAGGAAGCTGGAACTTAACAAATCCCAGGCACTTCCTTTTCTTTCCTTACTTCCTCGTGTTGTGCTCTTTAGGAACTTTGAAGCCGTGCAGCTTTTCTTCCTGGTCTTTGACTGATTTACTCGTTGCTGCACACAGATGTTATGATATTTTCATGAAAAATGTAATTTTAATAATTAGTATGGAATCCCTTCCTCATGCCGTGAGGAGATGGGTGGATAAACCTGTTCTGTCGTTAAACAAGGTTTGTTTCCTTCGGAGTCGGCTTCTCAAAAAAACTTCTGACGACACTGAGACAATATCAGCAGGCGACAAGTTTCAGATCTTTTATCCCCAAATAACCTGCTCGCACTTTGAGATTCTCTGTAACTCTTCTAGACTCCGGGCAGAAGACAGAGGTTTAGAAATTAAACTCTAGTTTTGATTATTGTAATTTGTGATGCAACTTTGAGATATTCAAATACAGATATTCTTTTTAAAACCTGATGCAGCATGAGTTGCATTGGGAACAAACCTCACCCCTTCTCTTTCAGTTCCTGCATTTGATATTGAAATGAGTCCATTATGATCCATTAGTGCAGATTGAAGCTGAGCCTCGCTCACCCTGCAGCCGGCCAGCAGACACACTGTTCTCTGCATACAAGGCTGATTCTCCGGTGCATCACTGGTAATTAAATCAAAAATGTTCCCATTCCAAATCCAGGCACAGTGTCTGCTGGGTCTGGGTTCGCTCACCGTCGTGGTTCTGTCCAGACCGATCTGTCCGAGGGGTTTGGTTTCAGGGCTTTGAAGACCCAGAGGAAACCAAACAGGAAGGAGATTATCAGTGGAAGCAGAATAAAACAGAGCATGTGTTTAATCTCACAATCACAGTGACAAAAAATCACAAAAACAAATTTCCACTGAAACACAGGCTTTAACAAGTTAAATGAAGTTAGTAAAGTTCCTGAGTGTAAACACCGCCCCCTGCTGGGGATGCAAGAACACTCCCCATCCTGCACTAGAGGTGTTGATTAGAGGTTCGATCTTGAGTCATAGAGTAAAACATTAAAAAGAAAAAGTACATCCTGTTTTACAAGACAGGATTAATTAGATACTGACGAACAGAATGAAATTGTAATTAACAAAGGTCTCCTCATTCAAAAGGTCAGTTGGGGAGAATGGTGTGGGTTCGACAGTTGTGCAAAATTCAAGATAATTAAGGTAAAGGAGTGCCACAAGTTTATTTGTGGCCACATCATTTGGTCATTTTGTCACATTGTTTTTTAGGAAAATAGGTTTTTGTGTGAAATAATCAGCTACATAGCAAGAATGGCAACAAGGCAACCGGGGAAAAACTGTTTGCACACATGATGTTTGCTTTATCATATGAAAAATATTGTGATGACTGCAGAAAAAAGATAATTTTCACATGCTGAAATCTGCTTTTCCCTCTAAATGGTGGATAACTTTAGAGCTGTGTAGATCAAGATGACTGTGGTGCTGAGGAACCCGATCAGGGCGCAGACGCTGGACATCCCGTGGTAGAGGACGAACGTGCTCCTGAACCCTCGGTACTTCGGGTCCTGCTCTTGGAGTTTGTCGTACGCTGCTTTCAGGCTGCCGCGGCCGATCTGGTTCCCCAGGCCCTGCTCCGTCTCCACCTCCCTCATCTGGAACATGATCTCTGTGACCTTCGGACCGAGCCAGCGGGCGTTCAGACCCGCTGTGATAGGCACCACACAGAACAGAACCATCTGCGAGACCACAAAGGATGAAGTAGTTAACTGCAAGGTGACGTAAAGATGATTTCCCTTTTAATACTGTGATTATAGTACATCATCAGATATGAACGACCCCGCACAACCTTGTCTACAAGTTGTCTTTCACCACAGCAGGAGATTCTTCACATTTGTGTTCTCTCATGCAGCCACTCTGGAGAACATCTAGAGTTCGGTGCATGTCTGAAAGCAGCTCTAGAGATCTGATGTTCACCGTGTGTGTGTATCATCGGTGTGACGCTCTACCTGCACAGTGTAGTGCCAGTCCAGCAGTTCTCTGGGGTGGAACACGGCGTACACAGCCAGGCTGAGCAAGCTGCTCCCCAGCAGGAGGTGGAAGTACACCGGGAACAGTTTACTCTGCACCAGGCCGAAGGTGTGCAGCGTCACCCGCCGCCGCATCGTGAAACCTGCAGCATCAAGATCAAGAGCCGGGTAAGAAACCAGATGATGAAATGACACCGGGCTCAGGGAGTGGTTGTCATCTTACCTGCGATGAAGGTGACCCACACCTGCATGCCCCAGGAGAAGGAGAGCAGGAGGAGGTGCAGCACTTTGATCAGGTCGCTCGGCTCCGCCACTGTTGCCATGGTGACACTAGGCACACAATACACACAGTGTATCAACATTCATTCTCTACTTCCTTATGTGTCAGAATAATATTTGAAAATTAGAAGCATCCATCCAGCTGTGACACCCTTTTTCAAAATTAGAGCACTCCAGCGTTTCTGTTGACTGAATCCAGTACTGGTATATGTTTGAGTACACAGGACTAGTTTTATACAAGGAAATACTGTAGTTATACCATAAACCTCAGAAAGGCTGTAGTTATATTTAAAGTTAACATAAAGAACTTCAGGGGATGGGCAGTAGTCTCTCTCTCTCTCTCTCTCTCTCTCTCTCTCTCTCTCTCTCTCATTTTCAGTATAAGTATATATTATATTTGCAAAAAAAAAAGTAATTCACAGCTAAAGAGCATGATATTTTTCATATAATATATGTGAGTACTAAACTAATAAAATTAGGTATAGTACATATTTTACCAGCTGGGTTTACAGATACCGTTCTTGTGTTGATATACTGTGCAACACTATGTTGTTGTTGTTGTTGTTGTCTAGGCTGAAACACACAAACAACATTAGTGTTAAATAAGTAGGCTGTTGTGTATCACTGGAGCCTGAAGCTGAGCTGATAAAGTGCAGCAGGAGGAGGAGATAAGGAGCAGCAGAAAACACCCACACCCACAAACACACAAACAAACACACAGACACACACACCCACACAGACCCATGCACACGCACACCACGTACACACGTTTCATGTCTGACAATTATAACAGATACGACCTTCCCTGAAGGCAACAACGTATCAACATTAATCTGCAACAAAGTTTCAATACGGACACGAAACAACAACATGTGACAAAGTTTCAAAACGGACATGATACAACACGAAACAACAACATACAACAAAATGTCCACATGAACAACAGCAGGTGTTAACAGCTGTAGCTCAGTAACAACTGCATCTTTTTGGATTTCGACTTTTTCCCTGACTAACATATATGTGTGTTCGCCTGTGTCCTCGCCTGTGTCCTCGCCTGTGTCCTCACCTGTGTCCTCACCTTTGTGTCCTTAAAGTGAGAGTTATTGCAAAAAGTTAGAAACGAACTGAAGTTCAACCACTGGGTCACTTCCTTAACCGTATCAACAAGCCCCGCCCCTGTGGAGCAGGTCGACCAATGACATTCCTCCATGAGGCTCTTGCAATTTATAACTTTTTATATGCTCTCATTTATCACGTGTGTTTCTAACTGAAGACTTTTTATTCTAATAACCAGACGAAGCTTCCTTTTTTAAAAATATATTATCATTGACTCTATTGGCCAGCTACACACAGTGAGACAGAATACAACACAAAGTGTCTGTGCTCTGAACACTGTGATGATTCAGATCAGTTCATTTCTTACTCAGACTGAACAACCTGAGAAACACTGACTCCTGCAGCTCAGCAGCTCGTCAGCAGAAGTTCCTGCTGCAGCAACAAAAATTTCTATTTGAGGAGGTTTCATCCAACTCTGGGGCACAGCAGGACACACACACACACACACACACACACACACACACACACACACACACACACACACACACACACACACACACACACCACACACACCACTTATTATCCTCATATCGCTTTAATCTTGAGTTGTGACTCAGACCTTGCATCCTTTGTTGAGGCGAAACCTTTCATCAGTTCTCTTCTCAGCATGTCGCTGTCAAACTATGAGTGTCTCACTAAAAAAGTATTTTATATACATTTATTTTTCTGTAGCAAAGTAACACATTTCTTACTTTTGGTTGGTTTCTGAATTCGTTATAGACACCGAACATTATATAAACTGTGTATTATCTAGAATGGACTAGAATTAAATAAGATACTCTTTAATTAGGGCCCGAGCACTGACAGGCACTGACAGGTGAGGCCCTATTGAAATTGTAAGGATTATTATTATTATTATTATTCAGGCAAATGAGTTGGCTTTTTGAGGGCTTTAATTAGTCTTAATATTTAAGGGTATTTGATGTGTTAGAGCAGCAAAGGGGGTAGTACAGGTAGAAATTACAGTAAAAGTCAAAAGTAAACACAAGAAAATATATAAAATAGAATTATTATGAACAGTGTAACATTAAATATTAGACAGTGAATTGTACAGACAGATAATGAGTATTGCAGTTTATTAAATACGTTTATTAAATCAGCTTTGTTCCTTTGAGATAAACAATCAATCTAGATATTTTAATAATAATAATAACGTTTTATTTTATAGTACTGTACGTTTCAAGAAACTCAGAGACATTAGGTTTAAAAGAGACACTAAATATAAAAAGATGATGCGTTAAATCTAGTTCAGTGTTTCCCTTTGGATCAATAATCTGTATATCAATTTATTTTTGTATTTTTTGTAATTTAGGAGGGCGTTAACCTGGAAGACGATAGCAGCCATTGGTCACCCGCCGCTGTCAGTCCTGGCGTCTGAGAGCCAATCACAACGCGGACAAAATCTCTAACGAACCAATCAGACGCGGTTCTGCGGAGACGCTGCATCCGGAGCCCGTTGAACCCACAGAGCATCTTCATCCTCCTCCTCCTCCTCTTCCTCCTCTTCTACACATCATCCCTCAGGTGAGACCTCGTCCTCGCGTCGGTGTCACTCATTAAAACCACCGACACGAAACAACCAAGGTTTTTACACGTGAACTGGGACCGGGTTCGAGTCCAGATGCTAGCAGCTGTTAGCGTTAGCCTCGCTAGCATGTAGCTGTTGTTGTTATTCCTCCTGACTGTTTCTCCTCCTGGGAGCTGAGATGCTGAGATGAAGCTCCACAGGAGGAGAAACCGTCCAATCAGGTGATTCCTCTCATTAGATCCCAGCTCCACGTGTCACTCAACCTGGTTCCAGGGGTTAATCAGTGGGAATAACCTGGATTCAGTGATTCACAGACATATGGGTCAGTTGTGCAGATTCCTGTTGGTCAGTTAAGGTAAAGTCAAGTCAGGTGGGTTGGTAAGAACAGAGCTTAACCAATCAGGGCAAAGGAGGAGAAACATAAACATGGATAAAGGATGGAGAATGTTAGATTTGTGGAAAAGAGAACTGCAGTGAAAGGCGATGGAGATTAATTCAAAAGATGTGTGTAGGGTGAGGTACAGGAGATGTATTTGAAATTGACACGTGGGTAAGAAGATCAGAATCTGAATCAGAAGGTATTTATTGCCAAGTTGGTTTACACCTACCTGGAATTTGCTCTGGTTATTGGTGCATACAATGAACATAGAAACATAAAAACACAATAAATACAACACACATAAGAAAAACAATATATATATACAAAAATAGATAAAAGATATAATAAGTAAAGTAAAAAGTGAAATGCAAAATGCAAAACAGTAGAACAGTGTCAAATTGCAATATGCAATGTAATGCAGTATAATATAATATAATATGTGTTAATTTAACATATCCTTGAGGTGTGGGGGCGAGATGAGGTGTAAAAGGTGTAGAATACAGGTTAAAACAGACAAATAAAGTGAAAACACGAGACAAGTTGTGTGTTGTTATTTCTTCGCTGCGTAGATAAAGGCGTATAAATGGGGCGCAGGAAGTCCAAGAGGAAGCCGCCTCCCAAGAAGAAGATGACGGGGAACCTGGACACCCAGTTCACGTGCCCGTTCTGCAACCACGAGAAATCCTGCGACGTCAAGATGTAAGTGGATCTCGTCTGCAACGTCACGATAAAGAGTTTTTTTTTTTTTAACAATATATTTATTGAGTTTTACATATAAGAAACATACATTCAAACATTTATAAACATACAAACGTTTATGAACACCCCCAACCCACAATAAAACACTCAGGGTTAAGAAAAAGAGGCAGAAATTAAATAACTTAAATAAAATAATATTACAAAAATACATATATAAAAATATAAGAATAAATGGAAGTAAATAAAGACATAATTATACAAATACAAATAAATTAAATTCCAATCAATCAAATCAAAAGCCTAGATAAAATAACGTTCCCTTATTCATAATATTAGTTAGTTACAATTAATATTCATCCTATTAGGTGCTCACGATAAAGAGTTTTAATAAAAACAATCATGCATCATGAAATCCTCTCTTCCAGGGAACGGACCCGGAACACGGGGATTATATCATGCAGCGTCTGCTTGGAGGAGTTCCAGACGCCGATCACCTGTATCCTTCGGTGTTTGACTGATTCCAGTTGCTTCAGCTGAAAGAGAGATTTGTCTGTAGTCCTGTCTTCTTAAAATAATGTTATAATGTAATAATTAAATAATGTCGAGGGGACACACTTACTGCAGATCGTTTATATTGTCGGATGAGGAAGTTGTGTATGTGCAGCTACATACTGTAAAGGTGGATGGTTGGAGGGATTGATGGAGGATTTTTCTGGATGATAAACAAGATAAATTAAATTATTACCAATATGTGTAATAAATATGCATGAAGTTACTGACATTAAAGTCGAAAGAATCATCAGGATTCTTCATCAGGAACAAACGTTTCTCTCAGATGTATCAACACAAAACATTGTGGCTTCAAGTTAAATGAGTTAGAGTTCATAACAGAAATAACTTATTAAAATATATATATGAAATTAATTCTCAATTATTCGACACAATAACTCCCCTCTGCACAGACAGGCGAGTCCCTGTGTTCGTCCTGAATGTCCCTTAACGTCCCCTCCTCAGATCTGTCCGAGGCTGTGGACGTCTACAGCGACTGGATCGACGCGTGTGAAGCAGCCAATCAGTAGCCCCGCCTCCCTGTGACTCACCTTCTCTCCCTCACCTCACGCTTCACCTCTGGTTTGGTGAATCAGCTCCTGTCTGTCCCACCGTCCTTTCCCGTCAGAGACACGCTGAGCGGGACCCCCCCCCCCCCCCCCTCCCTCTGGCTGGGCCGGAGGCCGGACAGTAACGTGTCAGCGTCAGCGTCCAGGATCATTTCTCATTTCACTGATGATAAGTGTTGTTTCCTTTCACAAAAGATGAAAGATGCTCTGACATTCTCCGTATTAAGCCGTCCTATTATTATTAAGTTTTTAATATAACCTGACTTTTTGTATTTCTGTTATATATAAAGAATCATTCCTTTCTTTAGGTCGTAGAATATACTGACATACACACGTGTTAGTGGAAGTCGTGTTTCAGATTTCATCCCTGTTACAAATGCACTGAATCACTATGTTGGTTTCTCCTTTTTTAGACTTTTGTGTATTTGTACTGCTAGATTTTAATTTTCCTTTTGAAAACCACAAACATGTATTGTCTTTTACACTCTTGTGTATTTCACCTGTACTGTGTAGTTTGATGTAACGACAATGAGAACATTAACCAGAAAAACGTATTTTTCAAGTGTTTTTATTGCACAAATGTGGCGGATAGAAGAAAAGAGAGGTAAGCGCAGATGTGTAGTTTGAACAAATGTTGAAACACATGAGGACGAAGTCATTTCTGCCATTTTGAATATCATGGTGTGATAATGATGATTCATTCTCACATTTGATTGAGTTAAAAAGAAGTTTGGTCGTTTGATGGATTAAAAAAATACAGAAAATGTAAACGTCTGTATGTGTGTGCTTGGTTCCCCACTAGATGGCGCTCTGCTACATGTCCAGAATCAAAGCTTTGGTGTTTTGCTGAAACTCAAACATCAGCAGCTCAGACACATTTCAACTCTGAGGTTCTGATGTGTGACAGCGTCTGAGCCCCGGTTGGTTCCAGTCTCACACGTCTCTGCTCTCTGATGTGGTGAAAACACTTCTAACCTCATGACAACGTTTCATTCAAGACATCCGGTGGTTTTACAGCATGATGACATTTCAAAAAGGGAGAATCTCATCTGTATTTGGCAAACATCACATCCACAATCATCAGCAAGCACCACGGGCTGTGGTCATACTGCTGTTTGCTACCAGTGGTGGACACTCGGACACTTTGCATAAGTACACGTGAAAATACTGCAATTTTAAATGTACCTAAAGTACGCAGAGGAAATAGTTTTTTCCTTTACTTTTAAATAAAAGGAGTTGTGAATGTAAAAATCTGATTTATTAAACTAACTACAGCTGAAGAAAGTGGAGAATAATCGTAAAGTGGCTCCAAATGGAAAAACTGGGGCCAAGTTCAAGTACCTCAAGTTTATATCTAAGTACAGAATCTAAGTAACTGTACTACGTTACATCCGTCCACTGTGTAACTGCAAAGTGAAGCCGGTAAAGTGCAAATGAAGAAGTTCACTGAGGCCGAAGGCAACTGGGAAAGTTTCCACGAGAAGACGACAGGTTCACTTGCAGAACAAAAAACTACCGGTGACTAAATTCACCCGATCGTCACGACTCCTACATTTACTCTTTTAATTCATAAATGCATCATGTGACGCACCAGGCTACTGCTACTGAAAACCACAAGGACTCACACAAGCCATGGAAACCAGCCCCTTTGAGAAAGGCAGTATGGGTAATTTGTCAGGCTGGTGAACATGACGATGAGTCAGGTGCTCACAACACAAAGCGATGAAGCCACATGTCCTCCTGCCTCGTTGGCCCCGGCCCGGCGGGGGGGCCGGGGTGTCCCGAGCGGTCGGATCCTGGAGCGCAGACATTTTGTTTCCACAACTGGGTCAAAGTTCAATAGCACCAACGCGGTAACTTGCTTCCTTTGGAGGAATCTTAAAAAAAAAAATCTGCTTCGTCAGTGCTCGAGGTCATAGGGAGGTGAGGGGGGGGCGGGGGGGGCCACAAACATTTAAAAATCTCTAATTACAAAAAACAAAAAGCAGTAGAAAAAAAATCTATAAATAGAAAAGGTCATTAAATCTCATCTTCTGAGTGTTTTGGTTATTTAGCAGTTATTAAATTCAGGTCTGTGTGAACACTTTTTATCGTTTTTCTTCCTAAGAGTAAAAAAAAAACTATTAAGGAAGACGACAAAGGCACGAGTCAGTGATGAATAAAAAATCTGCTCGTCACAGTCGTAGTTGTTTGTCGGGAGTCAAAGCAAAATGGAGGTTTGGGGGGTGGGGGGTGGGGGAGGTTCAGTGTGGCTGTCCGTGACTCATCTCTTCATCTCTTATTCATCCGAGTACTGGTTGTAGCCGTCGAACTCGGCCTCGCTGCCGTTGTCGCAGGCCTCCGTGGGGTTGGAGCAGTACTTGTTGTCGTAGACCTGGCGGCCCAGGCCGTAGGAGGTCATGCCCTGCTGGGACGCCACCTTGTTGGTGCCCATCTGCAGGGAGATGGTGGTGCTGTCGCAGTTCTCCAGATCCAGCTTCTTGTCGAAGATGTGCCTCCTGGTTCCCGGAGCCGTCATCCCGGCCTGAAGGGAAAAGAGAAACAGGTGTTTAGAGTTAAGGCGACTGACCGGCCTTTGCTTTTCTATATTTACTCATCTTTTATTTTGAAGAGAAGGTCCCCTGATACCGAAGAATTATTAGATTAGATTAGATTCAACTTTATTGTCATTGTACAGTACAAGTACTTATACAACGAAATGCAGTTTAGCAGCTAACCAGAAGTGAAAAAAAAGAGTTTTGTGCATATTTAAAGTGGAATATGTAAATAAATACGATCTGTACAGTAAGAAATATATATGGAATATTACAGTACAAGAGGTATTGTAAGATATAAGAACGGTGAATACACTATGAGCAAGAAAAATATATAAATTTATATAAATATGAATACACTATAGGCGAGATAATACAGTAGTAAAAAAAGTAGCAGTCTAGTGCAAATGTACAAATGTTCGGCTGCTATCGATTATAGAAGCTTTACTGTTTAAAATGATCTCATTTAAAGGTTTTAAGGTTTGATTGATTGAATAAAAGGAAGACAAGGAGCCTGGTCCTCACCTGGCTGGCTCCCTTGTTGGTGCCCATCTGCAGGCTGATGGTGGACTGGTCCAGCGGGTTGTCCATGCCACTCTTGGAATCGTACAGGTGACGTCGGGTGCCGTACGAGGTCATACCCTTCTGGCTGGCGAGCTTGTTGGTGCCCATCTACACACGAAACAAAAAGCAACAAGTTAAAACAGCTGAGAACACGGTGAGTCCGGGGGCGTGGTCAGTTGGACTCAGCTCGGACCTGCAGGCCGATGACGTTGCGTCCCTCCCTCAGCTTCTCGGGGGCGAAGCGGCGCTGGTGCTTCTCGGCGTACTTCACTCCCATGTCGTACTTGGACGGGAAACCTTTGGACCTGGCCTGAGGGAGCGAGGCGGCACGGAGAGAAAGGAAACATGGGGGTGATGGAGTTTACTTTCCATATTATTTGTATTATATAATCACTGTGGCAAGATGCAACACTAAACACAGGTAAATGAACGTCTGCAACAGTGTGTGTGTCTGTGTGTGTGTGTGTGTGTCTGTGTGCTGCCCTCACCATGCCAGCCAGAGCGAGCAGTGTGCTCTGGACCTGAGTGTAGTTGACATTCTCGAACAGATCATTGGCCTCGAACAGGTCATGTGGCTTCAGGCCGTACTCGGTGATCGCACGCACAAAGTTCCCGATGTTTTCCAGCTGAGGAGGGAAAACAGGAATAATGAGAGAAGGAAGTCTAATCGGCCTCTGGCGTACACGTGAAGCCTGAAGAAGATTCAACTGTAAACTGGAAGTGAACGCTGCCATCTGACTATTTAATTTGATCCATGTCCCATCTGCTAACATGGAGGAGGCAGACCTACACCAGAGGGCAATAGAGATGCTTTGGCTTTACTTTATGGGGATTATAACCATCGTCCATCTTTATTTACAGTCTATGGATGAGCAGTTTGCTTTTTAGTTTATGAATAAACGTGCTTTAGAGTTGTTTATGCTAAGCTAAGCTATCTGGCAGCTGGAAGTTATATATTAAAATAGATAATGTAGTTGATCTTCTCAGTTTGATGTGGACTCCATAAAGTGAAAATGTTGAGAGACTTTAAACAACTGGAGCTAAATATGAAAGCGTCTCAAGTCTTTTTCCCTCATAAGGTCCGACTTTGTCTGAGCAGCAGCGTTCACATCACAGGGAGAAATGTTTCTAAAGAGCCTCAATCAACCTTTAAAGGAAACATTTGTTTTTTATTCAGTTAGGACCTAATAAATGTCGCTGGCCGTTTGATATGGCAGCGACTTTATGGAATGTAAATAAGCTCTGTGTCGTCGGGGGCAACGGTTCCAGGAGCTCTGGAGAACTTCCACCTCAGCAGGACAGATAACCCTGTCTCTCCTCCGTCCACGTACCTGGTGCCAGTTCTGAGTGGATGTGTTGATCTTTCTCACGGAACCCGGCTGCAGAACGTTAATGAGTCTGTAAAGAGACAGAAAACAGGGAATGATCACAGACGTCATTAATGTGAACGTCTCTGTGTCGTCCTCCCGGCGTCCGTCCACTCACTCGCACAGCAGCCCCCCGTCCTTCAGGCTCTCCATGAAGCTGTCTCCCATCCTCTTGCCGGTCACGTCCTCAATCCACAGCCGGAGCTCTTCCTCCTTCTGGGGGTCATACTTCCCGGCGAGCTGACACACAGAGGTCATAGGTCAAACGGAATAACTTTCTATTTATTTATAATCGGTTGTGTGATGGGTGAATTCAGCCCAAACCTGCCGAGTGAAAAGCGGCACATGTTCTGTGGTTATGGAAATTAACATGACAAACCATAACTGTTCTGTAACTGGAGTCTCACTGTAAAATAAAAAGTGAGTGATGAGCGAGAGAGAGAGATGAAAAGAAAACAAGAGGAAAAGTGAAAATAGCTTGTGGACATTCCTGCTCGGAGAGAAACACGCTGGCTTCTCTCTCTCCTCTTTCCATGTATTTCCTTATTGGCACAATCACGTCGGCCTTATACTTTGAATTCTGGTGTGGGGTTTAAGGCTGCTTCCCCCTTTCACACACACAGACACACAGACACACACACACACACACACACACACAGACACACACAGACACACACAGACACACACAAACACACACACACACACAGACACACACAGACACACACCCTCATCCTGAATGTTCTGCAGATAAGTCCTCACAGTCTGGGATCTGCAGCCAACACAAACAAGTCTTTCAAAGCAGCAGGGATCGCACAGCTTCCAGTCCATCACACCAAACTTGGGAGAAACAGCTTTCCCCAAACATCCCCTCTCCCCCCCGTCTGCACTCGTCTCCGTCTCCCATTGGCCCAGCTCACATTTCTCCCTCTCTCTCTCTCCCCCTGTGGGTTTTCCAGAATCTGCCCTTTTACAGCGAGTGGACGATTCAGGGGAACCAGGTCTGATAACGACCGGCCGGCAGCGACAGGTCCCGCTTGCACTCGAGCTGCTTCAGCTCGGGGTTTTGATTTGGCTGTTGTAGGTGGTGGAGCTGCAGGAACGTGGTCAGAACATTTCTTTAAATCAGAGACAAGGAGGATGAAGCACGAACACATCAGGATGATCCTTAAAAACCATCAGACCATTCCTGTTATCTCCTGTAAAAACATGTCCTGTTCACGTCCACTCAGTTCCTCCATATAAACTAAGACTGTGGAGGTTTTGCTGAAAGGTCGTCCTGCAAAAAGAAAGTGTGCACGAGCAGAGACAAGTGATAAAGTCTCTAAACTGAGCAGTGAACGGCCACCAGCCACAACAACAGTCCGCTCATACCAGACCAAGTAAGGCTGCAGGGACAAACCTGAGCAGCTGAAATGAGCTGAAGTTCAATTTAACGGTTATAAAGTTGTATTCATCTCAGGGAAATGTTAAAAACTTAAAACAAGTCCTCAATTTATTTGAATCTGAGGGTGTGAGATGATTCAAAGTCCTGATACACACATTTCCATTCATTTCCATCTCATACCTAATTGGACAGATAATAATATCCTAATGTCCTAAATGAACGATTTAAATCTTTCTGTTGCATTGGTAACACGTTTTTGTACAAAAAGTTTGGCAAACCTGGTTTAATCTGTGTAAATAAAGTGTATTGTAAGGATTCATCATATTTTTTCATAGTTTTTATACAAATATAAATTAGGCAAAGTGACCTTATGTAGAAAACATCTGCAATGTGAGAGGTTCGGCTTCTTCTGCTCAATTAAACAAGGGTTATATTAAAAGATGTATATAAATATTTCTATAAGTGAGGAGCTGAGAAAAGCTTTCGTTGTCGACATTTTTAACGATAACTTCCTTTAGATGCAGATTATATGACTTCAGCTGAAACATAGACATTAAGCAGCAGCTGCAGGAAACATGAAGTCAATGAACAGACTCTAAAGTCAAATTGTGTCTGATATGAATCAGTCTCATCATTCCAAACCTACATAAGCCACTGTTAGCTTCTGTTAGCTTCTCATCACCCGGCACCATTACATTACATTACATTTGCAACAGAACCCTGTGTGTACTGAACTCGTTTGTGTGACATGAAGTTAGCTTTAAATGTGAATTATGACATTTCAACACGTGCACAAATAGTCTAATTGAGGGTCTTTCTTTGTGAGTGTGAACTGGACGCGCTCCATCGAGGTCTGGTCCATGTGCACTGGTTCAGGACAGTGTTTTGTCATCCTTGACTCCATTGTGTAAACTGTTTAGACTGAGGACACTTTCTCAAGTTGCAGGTTGGAGCCCGGCCTCTCCTTACAAGGCCGTCGGATTCTCCTGATGTACCTGCCGGCTCGTCCTGCCTCATCTCTGAGGTCATGCTGCTGGAACTACTCATCGCTGCCTGAACCCACGAGGCCTCAACACACATAAAAAGTTATTTCTCTCTGGCTAACGTCGTTTCTGCAAATAAAGAGGCTCCACCCGCCCCTCGTGCACATAATCGACTTGGAAACAGAGATGGCAGCGAAATAACAAGCAGAGTCTGAGGGCTTCATTCCTGAGTGAGAGCCTGCTGGCTGCTGAATGGCAGTAATGAAAGGAATGTGGGTTTCATAGAGCGCACCGCACCTCAGTGTGAGATTAAAGCTCTGATGAGCGACGGCTCTATTCAGGGAGGAGGCCACGCCCCTGTAGGAGAACAACAGTGATGAAGATGATGATGATGATGATGATGATGATGATGATGATGAGCGTTGGAGCAGCGGCAGCTCGGACTCGTCACTGCTGTCATGAACCTGCCGAGCCGACACTGATCTACTGTCACTTCATCACCAGCTTCACCAGGAGGCTCAGAGCTTCATGTTCACGCTGTGTACAACTACATTCAGAGTACATTTACTCTTGTGCTGCACTTTGAGGTACTTGTACTCTGTTTGTCACTGCTGCTTGTACCCTGAATTTCACAACACTTCAGAGAGAAGTATTGTACTTTTACTCCACTGAATACTTCAAAAACAAATATCAAAAGCTTAAAAACAACTAAAGTATATGAGGTACTTCAAATTTGCTTCAACCAATAATGATAATATATATCAAACTACTCTGCTGCCACGATGAGAACTTTTACTTTGAACTCTTTTATACTTTAAGTATGTTTACCTTTGCCAAGCAGGTTATTTTTCTCTTTCTTTAAACTGTGAGATCTGATGTTTTATGATATTTCGATCTTAATTTAGGGGCCTGTTGTTTCTGTGTGTGTGACATGTGGCGCAGCTTGATTAAATTAAGGAGACTTTTGGGCCTTCGTGGAAATATAAGCTCTACTATCATACTAGTTTACTTTTACATAAATAAACAGTGAATGCAGGACTCAATGTACTTTTACTCTCTGGTATGAAGTGGAGCCAAACACCCACTCGTTAATGTTTTGGAAATATTCATCATTCTGCTGCTTCATATCAGAAATACCTCACACGCTGTTATTGAACTCCGGTTTACGCTCATTTTTCACAGTAGTACAACAATTATTTTATCATCTTTGGATCAGTTGGATCTCACAGAAACATTAACACTCATATTAATAATAATAATAATAATAATACAGTCTGACCTGATCTGCCGCTCTCTCTCAGACCAACTGTCACTTTACAACAGCACAAATAACTCGGCCACTGATTCAGGTCCAGAACAATCAACTCGCTCTCAGCTGAACACAGAAGGTCAGAGTCGTTTCCCCTGATCACAACCTGCAGTCACACAGGACATCCCATAATAATGAGGAATCCTTCTATATGATGATCAGGATTCAAACTCAACAGGCTTTATAGATAAGATATGTTTAATATGGTCTTTTGTATGGAATCGTTGCAATAAGATAAGATGAGATAAAGATAAGATAATCTTGCATTAGTCCCACAATGGGGCATTTATATCAAATTTGCATTTGATATATCTGCTTTATATTTAAATGTTTCTCTTCGAGGATGAAACATTGGAATGGATCCTAAAACCTGCTGGTTTTATACCATTAGTTCATAGAACATATGTCAAACAACCACTGGACAATAAGCCTGAGCAACATTCTGATAAAGACAATAGATTCACACAGAAGCAGAGTTCATTCATCTCAAAGCTGAGAATAAACCTCCACTGACTCCACTGGTTTATCTCCAGCTCCAATGGTTTATTCTCTAGCTCCACTGGTTTATTCTCTAGCTCCACTGGTCTATTCTCCAGCTCCACTGGTTTATCTCCAGCTCCACTGGTTTAACACATGAATCAAAGAGTGAACTCACTTTACTCTTGACCTCGGCAGAAAGTCCGAAGGCAGGTCCGCTCCTGAAATGTGTTGTCATCCTGCAGCTGAGGAAGAGGAGGAGGAGAGGGAGGAGGAGGAGGGTTTTTAAAAATGGAGGAGCAGCTGTGTGTCCAACACTGAGAATAAAACAGTCCCAACAAATCCCTGCGTGTCCTCCTGTCCTTCTGTCCTTCTGTCCTGTCCTCCTCCTCTTTGTGTCGCAGCTGCTCCAGATGTTGAACAACTTCTCTCAGCTGGATCCTTTTTTAAACACGTCCCATGTGCGTGCCCTCTGATTGGCCGGAGCCGCCGTCCAATCAGGACGCAGCCTGCTGGTCGTAGGGGAACAGTGATGTCACCGCTGCGGTATTGGATTCGAACTGTGTCAGTTTTTCCACCTTCAGGCCGGAGAGGGAAGCTGCTGTTATCAGATTCAAACATCTCATCACATAATCTATCATTTATCTCTTTAATGACACTTTATGTTCTGGGATAAAAAGTCTAATATCACAGTTAAGCTGAATATTTGATACAAGTTTATGTATTTAATTTACTGCATTAGATTCTCACCTGCACATAATAATATATATGAAAAGCAATAATTATGTTTATTCTCTCACAATGTTCATTTTCCAAGTCCAATCCTATTTACATACAGTCCTACTATATTCTATGTTTACATTGTATAAAGTATTATAATATGTATATAATATTTAGTTATTTAATTATTTATGGCTTTTTTTTCCATATTATTACTGATGTTTATGTTTTTTACTTTCCCCTTTACTGCTCTGTACATAGTGTAGATAATAATGTTGCATTATATCGTATCTTATCAGATCATATTGTTGTATGAGATGTTATATTATAATACTATAACTACTACTACTAATAATAATAATAATAATCATAACAATACTACTAATAGTACAAAAGGAACGTTTAACTGAGATTAAGTAACAGTGTCTTAAAGTTGAATTCTTACACACTAATAATAAAATATCAGGTAAGATTTCCCTGGTTCATCACAGCTCATTAAACTTGCCTGTTAACATTTGTATAAAACTGTAAATGTATTTGTCTTCAATTTTACAGTTTAAACTGGAGCTATATAATACATTTACAGTCATTTCTATATAAATTGTGAAACCAATACGGAGTCAAACAGACTGACAGGACGAGGTTCATTCAGCTGGTGATTGTGGATCTGGACAGAATCAAACTTTTCTGTCAGTTTGAGATTTTAAAACCGACATGGACAAGAAGAACTCATCAGATCCAAATGTACAAGCGTTTATGGAATCACATCTCTGTGGAGCTGACAGCAACCGGTCCAACACAGTCTGTCGTGTGTGTGTCTGTGTGTGACTGTGTGTGTCTGTGTGTCTCTGTGTGTGAGTGTGTGTGACTGTGTGTGACTGTGTGTGTCTGTGTGTGTCTCTGTGTGTCTGTGTGTGGAAGCTTCTGAGCGCCTGACGTCACCCTGAGAGCAGTGAGGTGGTTTTCCTCTTTTACTCCAGCGTGTTCCTCCTCTCCCCCCGATGGGCCGGGGGACGACAGGGAGAAGGAATGCACCAGATCCAGGGACTGTGGAGTCAGAGGGGGACAAGGAGGCTGATTCACCCTCTGCTGTGTGTGTGTGTGTCACTACTGGACACATGGCCGGCTGATGGAGCTGGAGAGGAAATCTCTGGAAAGGGAGAGAGAGGGACAGAGACAGCTGAGCTACAATAGAAAGATTACTGGACACACACTGTTACACAGCAACACACACAGCAACACACACACACACACACACACACACACACACACACACACACACACACACACACACACACACACACACACACACACACACACACACACACACACACACACACACACAGGTGAAATAATTACAACACATCCAGCTGCTTTATTTCGCCCTCAGAGTAAATCACATGAGCTTTTGTCTGAAAAAGTTCAGATCCAGTTCTAATCAGGGCTCCAGCACCTGATCAATATGGATCCTGCAGCATCACAAGCTCCTCACAACCTGCAGCCTGATGGAGAAAGTCTAACGCCCGGATCTTCAAGGTTCTATTCTATCCACTAATAGATCTGAGATGTGATACCTGAGGCCTGCAGGGAACAACAGAGAGAGTCGAGTCCCTCATAACACAGAGTCAGACAACATTACATTTCATATAGCTGAATATGAACCAAGAGAAGTGAAACAGCCACTAACATTAAAACTGTTCTTTTCTGTCTGTCTTCTCCTCGTGTTGTTTGTGTCTGTGCGCGACAGCCGAGTGTCTCATTATTGCCAAGTAGGTTTACAGATAACAAGGAATTTGCTGTGGTGTGTTTGGTGCAAATACAAAATATAAAAATATACATAAATTATTATAAACACTAGAGAAGAGATTGTGCAATTTGGACGTAGAGTCAGAAAAGCTTGTAAATAGTTTCAGGTTGATCAGTTGGTATGTGAAGACTGAAAGAAACAATAAATACACTTGACGTGTCCCCTAAGGGCCACAGGTGGTTGAAGTGTCGGCTGGTATGTAAACAGCAACATGTTTAATTTAATTAAATAAACTTGAAAGAAGAGTTTAAACACTGAAAGTTTCATGACACATATTTGATAAAATCCTGTTTATGGCCCTGATGAGATCGCAAATAATCAACCGAGCCCAATAAATAAAATGAGTTTATTAAATAAGTGGGTAACTTTCTACATTCTACTTTTAACAACATAGCAGACGTTTCATTTTTTGTAATATATAATGTTTCTAAGGTGATTAAATCATCAGCAACCACAGATTACATTCAATTTAATCCATGAAATACAAAAATCCTGCTTCTAGCACAGACGCTATGCACAGTTACACACGCAGACACACACACACACTAAGTGAGGGTTTTATAAACATTTCACAGGGAGAAGAAGAAGTGTACACATGGAATTCAGGCACTTTATTTGGGCATGATGGGAGAAGGGAAGGGCCTGAGCAGACGTGGAGAGAGAGACAGAGGTATAGAGATGTAACATGGAGGAAGAAGAGGAGAGGAGGAGGAGGAGGAGGAGGAGGAGGAGGAGGAGGAGGAGGAGGAGGAGGAGGAGGAGGAGGAGGAGGAGGAGGAGGAGGAGGAGGAGGAGGAGGAGGAGGAATCCCTCACACTGTAAATAACAGACACATATATTTACATCTTGCTGGGACTCATGTTGTCTGTATGTTTAGGTTAATCTGCGACTTCTGCTACATTCACTGTTCAGCTTAATGTGATGTGATGAGTAAAAAGACCAAAGACAATAAAAGTGCCACAGTTTCATCGACCTGAGGCAGAAATTCTGTGATAATGAGTTTTGTGTTTACAGTAAATTTACTTCTAATCGACAAGGGAAGGTGTTTTAGAGTTTAACTCATTGATCCAAGAAAAACTACTTACTTTAACTGTTGATTTACAATTTCTCATTTCTACTGGTACTTAAACCTTTATGTGTGGAACATGTGTCGGAGAAAGTTAAGAGACACATGACAGTGAACTCATCTGGGACAGGGGGGGGGCTCTAGGTGTATTTAAGATGGAGGTGTGAGGTCGAAGTCGGGAGTCATGAAATTCAACAGCCTGCAGACGGAGCATTCCATGGACCAACACTGGAGGAAGGATGCAGAGACCCAGTGAGGGAGGGAGAGGAGGGGTGAGGAAGGGAGGGAGAGGAAGAGTTAGAGAGGGAGATTAGTGCAGAAACTCAGAAGGGCATTTCTACACCCCCCTCTCCCTCTCTCTCCCCCTCACCTCACTCCTCTCCGTCGGGCTATTTATGGAGCCGGCCCTGGAGAAGCTGCTCAGCTCAGGAGTTCTGAGAGCTGAGTTCATGGCAGCGTGATTCTAATCTGTCGCTACCGTCGGACAGGAGGCTTCAAACAAACCTGGATTTGGTCAATGAGACCACCAGCGTCCCCCCGGGACGTCTTCCAACACGAGTCGTCCCCCTCAGCAGCTCATCATCATGTCAATGTGTTCATCTTCATCTGGTGGTTCATGTACATTTCACTTCTTAGGCCAACGGTTCTCAAACGTTTGCACTTCAAGGACAAATCAAGTGACACAAACTCAACCACCAGACGCCCAGTTGACCAGATCTTTGATTTTCTATGGTTTATTTAAGGAAGTGAATGAAATTCAGGATTAAAATGTTCAAACATTTGATCAGTATGTGACCAGGGACCTGAAACCCCTTAAAGCCCCTTGAGAACAGCTGCTTTAGTCGACATCTCAGTTTCTACACTCAAACCAGTGTATTAGCTTCACTTTGACATTTCAAACACAGAACTACTCTCTGAGTGTTAACTTCACCTGAATCTTCTCATTTACAAACTTAAAACTAAAATACCAGCTTGCTTTTACTCATTTAAACAGTTATTTCAACTCAATTTCAGTTTCTTCTGTGAATTTTCAGCTGTTTTATGTTTTTATGGATGTTTTATCGTTTGTTTGCTGGTCAGAAATATCTATAGAAATGTTCCCTCGTCCTTCTCATGCTCCTTCTGAGGAGACGTGAGTCAACTTCATGATTTCCTGTGGTTCTCTCACGTCCTGATTGACGTTCAGACTCTTGACGTCTCGGGCTGAAGTCGACAGCGACACTTTGCTGCTGCTTGTTAACGAGTTGCTTCAAAAGTCATTTCAATAACCTCCGGGCAGCACCTTGGAAAACCTGCTCCGTTCAACAGCCTCTCTGGAGTGGAATGTAAAAATGGTTTTAATGTGTTTTGTTTTCCCAAGTCTGAGAAAGGTATTCACCATGAATTCCTCCTGAAATAGGCATATCCCTATAATCTTATTTTTTACATAATTATAACTTGCTGGGAGTCGTCACTGGGCTTTGCTGCTCACAGGGAACCAGCTCACCACACAGATATCAGACCCAGTGAAGGGGGGGGTTTCACATTTATAGACAGGAAGTGGAAATGTCCAACAAACACAGCTGACAGGAGGTAAACACTCGTGAGAGAACTGAGGGATCTGCACCGAGCTGGAAGAAATCCTGTTGAATCAGAGCGACGACAGACTTCTGAAACACGCAGGTGTGTGTCTGTGTGTACACAACACGCAGGTGATGATATCCACCCTGTGTGAGTCTGTGTGAGAGAGTGTGTGAGAGTGTGAGTCCACACTGTGAATGTGAGTCGTAGTAGCAGGAGGAAATTCTCATTGAGCCTCTGTTATGTGACCATGTTTGGTAAAGCTGCTCGAGCACCGTCTCTGACCGAGCCCCTTGACCGATTGGTACGTACGAGTACACACACACATGCAGACACACACACACACACACACACACACACACACACACACACACACACACACAAGAGGTGGTTTCAGTCAGACCAGCTGTGGATCAGACCCCCCCCACCTTTCCAAATGGCTCCTTTACATCTTTCCTTCACTCCTGCCTGAGGCAAACCTCCTGTTTAACTCTCTCATCTCATTGTGAATGTCTCACTCCGTCTTTGTCTTTTCATCTCTCACACATACACCATTCAAAAGGAAAGAGAAGCTCCCAGTGGAGATGCCAGCTCCCAGTGGTGACGCCAACTCCCAGTGGAGATGCAAGCTCCCAGTGGAGATGCCAGCTCCCAGTAGCAGGTCTTGGCGAGCTGGTGCCGAGCTGTCACACAACCAGCCGGCTGCTGACGAGCCTCTGGAACGGTTCAGTTTGCTGCCGTGTGGACACGTCACCCTGAACTCAACAGGTCCTTCCCCTGCTGACATCATCGCTCAGAGGACGATGAATATACACACAACACAAACAGAGGCTGGGATATAATCATAAGAATAAAACACACGTCACCAGCTTTTCTCTTTTCTTCAACTTTATTGAAGATTAACACTTTCAAGTAAGTCTCGGCTGTCAGCACTACAATTACATGATCATTAGTAGTGGTGATTGTAGACGACAACAATCTGAGCCGCGGCGCTCAGACGAGGCCCCCAAGGCCAGTGTGGAGGTGTCGGCTGTTTCACATTAAAACCTCCAGGAGGAAAAAAAAAAAAAAAATCACAGGAAGAAATTGCATTAGGAGACAAAATTAAAAAGGAGGGAACATAAGCCACACTGGCAAGTCATTCAACAGGAGAAACAAAAACTGGCAAGTCACTTGATTGAAGGTTTTTTTTTCCAGTCGTTTTGAACCGTCACACCACAGCCGTCGTCCCCGGATATCCATCAGTCACATTTCATTGTTCGTACAGGATCAAATTTGAAAACAAAGATTTGAGAAGCACTAATAATTGTTAAATACCGTGTGTAACCTTGAGATGAGCAGCTCAATAAACTGTATTAGTACCAATTTGAATGCAGCTTTGTTATAATGTACTCGATCTCAGAACAGGATACTGAGCTGGTTCCTTATACCTTTCTGATATATATATATATATAATTTTTAAATATATTCATTATATAACATAATGAACGTTGGCCTCCCAAAAGAAACAAAGGCAACCGGGTTGTTCTAACCAGACACGATATTACGTGCAGGTTACAGCAGCCTCATCACTTCATTCTGTCGATTTCCAAGCAGCTCCAGGTTTTGAGATACAGCACAAATATCAGGGCTTGAAATATATTCTGTAGAAAATCCTGACAAGTATAAAAGTTCAGTTCAACGTTCAAACTAAAAGACATTCCAGAACACGCGTGTCGTCAAGCCTCCCTCCCCGATCTCTTTAATATCTAGACTGAACAGTTACAGCTTTTATTCTACATCTATTCACAGTTTTGCGTTGAAGGCCGGAGAAACGAGATGTGAGCCTTTCCCGTGAACTACGTGTCCGTCTAAGTGCTCATGTCAAAAATATATAGTTTGATTTTCAGTTTTCATCGCGCCGGGCGCCGTGAGCTCATCGTAATGCCACTGGACGACCCATGACAACATTCACAGACACACATCCCTCGAATCAGGAGAGCACAACAACAAAAATCTACACACAACAGGCTCCTGACGACGGATCAGTTTTGGATTATAATACTTGGCCGGATTAATCATTGTGCAGGCAGATTATAAAAATATACACAGAGTATACATACGGAATAGAGGGGAAATAATCACTGGATATTTATTACACTAGAAAGATCATGCTAATCCAAAATCTGCCTGAATCACATCCACAGTTTGTGTGAAGGCACGAGTTCCTGTAGCCCCTCCTCCGTGGTGACAGACAGAACAACAGGAGATCGCTGAGTCATGCTCCGCAGGGAGTGTGCTTCATGGTTCCAGTGAAAACACCTACACACATTCTCAGACCAACTATGCAACGACAGATACTTAAATGGGAAATCCAACGGTTTTAGATTAGTTCAGACGTTGGTACGTACTGGTCGAATAAAGCCTGGTGTGGCTCCGAGAGGAGCTGTGCAAAGATCGATAAGAGAAATGCCTCAAGTGACTGGAGGATGGAAACTAGACGTTAGAATTAAAGAGTGAAGTGGACCTGCTCCTCATCTCTGCACCAGTTGGCCACTTGGAGCATAACGATGCCGAGAGGGGGGGGGGGGGTGCTCAGACTTCCTGAATCAATCACGACCGACGTGAAGCATGGGACTGAACCATTAGCTCCATTAAAGAGATCAATTTAGTGCCAGCTCCCATCTGATGTGTGTGGCGCAGAGGAGACAGTTCATACAGTTAAAAAAACATGATAATTAGTTATGATTTTCCAGTGTTTCTCTTCTTTAAGTCTCTGTCTCGTTGCACCTGGCTGTAGAATTACAACTACTCGATGTACAAGTGTAATTTCATTAGTGTTTCTCTACAGACATCTCTAGGACTTTTGTTAAACCGTGTGCTGCAGCTGAATGGAAACCTGACAATTATCTCTGGTTCTACTGCATCGATTCTCTTCCCCCTTAAAAAAACAACAAAGAAACCAAACAACTGACATCGCGAGTCTGAAACTGTTACAGGAGCAAGATGCTGAACTGGTGGACAACTCGTTAAAGCAAACACAATAACAGGGAGTCAAAATGTGAGCAGAGCCTAAATGCAGCTGTATCTTCAACCTCTTGTGATTCTGTCTGTCGTGACGTGGCCTGTGAAACCAAATTTAACTGTTCTGCAGAAAACGTGGCCAGGATTAGTGAGTTATCATACAGTGGGAGAAAGGTACCTGCAGAGTTACTGTATGTGAGAATATGTACAGACATGCAGGGGCAGCAGAGAGGAATCTAACGTACATGCAGTCAGTTTCCTCCCAGAGGCAAAAACATCACCTGTGTTTGGAAGACAAACCCTTCTCAGCATTAGACCAATGCAATTAATGTTTAGATGTTATTCATCTATGGTAACTATTCACTAAGGCATCACAGAAATATGTCAATCTTACCATGCGTTAGAGACATGATTTATACATTTATACAGAAAGAAAAAAACAAACATGCAGATTGCCACGTTGCTTTCAACAGCATATTGTTGTCACAGATCGGTACATCCATATAAATTTGAGTATTAGATAGAAAAAGAATTTGAAAAATGTCATATTGCTAACATTCAGCAAACGGAGGAGCACCACGTCAGTGTTGGAGAAGGGCACCAGATACAGTGTGTGGTTAGCATGCTATTCTGTGTGTGTGTGTGTGTGTGTGAACCCCCTGTCCTCCATTAGGTCCTCAGGGTTACTGAGAATAAATGGAAGTATAAAAAGCCTCATGGGGGGCGCCGCTCGACACTGACTGGACGTTTTAGTGAGAAAAGTGATGCCACTGCGTTTCCCTGCACGGCCTGGGTGGGCCGACCAGACGGCCCCTCTGCACCAGTGATACCAGTGATACCACAACACACACACCACACTCAGAAGGCTACGTACAGAAGAGCAGAAGGAAAAGAGGAAGGGATTGACCGAGTGTCTGTAAGGCCGGGGGAGAGGTAGAACCAAATCAAATGTGTGAGCTGGACAGTGGAGCTCGATCCAGTGAGGCAGAGGGTTGCGATGGATGTATGTTGATATTAGATTGAGACGCGTTACTGTGACGGCTAAAGAGACTGAAGAGACGTGATGAATACTGAAAAGGCATAATTCGTCCTGCGAGAAGTTAAAGGTGTTAGAGAGCGTGTCTTTCCCTTTGCTGCATGCTCTACTTTATATTTATTCCAAATCATAAAAGGAAGGTTGGAGGGCTGGTGATATCGGCAGGCGCCACTTGTCACAAGGAGGCCACAGCAGGTGAAACTGTAGAAGAGGCATTATGGTGTTTTTCCTGTCTCTTTTTTTCGTGAGGTCAGATGAGTTCCAGACAAGAGCCCTGTAGATTCACAAACACTGCACGGGTCCGATGGGAGAGCTCCTCACTCTGAACGTCACGGCTCCTTCGAGTGTGGACGCGGTGTTAAAAACAGAAGAGGTCGTTCTTCAGGAGCGGCGGCGTGACCGGGAGATGGAAGTCGACTGAAGGGGATAAACGGCGTCGAGCATCGCGGTCTCGCTCCTCCGGGATTATTGCTCTCCTGTCGTTCACAGGCACTTCAGAGGGTTGGGCTTTGGCTGAAGTTGAGTGCGACAGGAGACTTAGTGGGGGGGATGAGAGGGAGGAAATGGAGGGCGGGGGGTGAGAGGGAGGAAATGGCGGCGGTGATGAAACAGGTGAGTGGAGTTAAAAGTGTGCTTGTGAGCTCCGTCACCCAGGAGGATACCAATGCGTCAGTGAAAAACAAGGCTGGTGCTTGAGTCAGTCAAAGAGCCGTCTCCTTGTCCGGTGACGGGGGCGGAGCCTGAAGAGTCGGAGCCCGGTCCAGTAGCCGACGAGATCAGGGGCTAGCTGTAGGGATTGGAGCGGGGGGGTGAAGGATGCTGAGTCCAGCCTGCCTGCCTCCCTGCTTGTGTCTGCGTCTACACATCCTGTCCTCTACGTCTCTTTAGTCCGTGTGGTTGTTGACGCACTTCCTGTCGAGAGGGGAAGACGACTCCTCTGCTCCTTCCTTCACCTTCCCTCCTCCTCCTCCAATTCTCCTCATCAGGACCTTGTAGCAGCCCTTGGTGATCTTGTACATCCAGATAGTGTTCAGGATGTCCAGGGCGATGCAGGACGTGATCCAGGCCACCTGGGCGCCCAGACCCAGCCGGTCAAACTCCTCCGTGCCGAAGGTGGCGAACACACTGAACCAGTAGGACGGCATGACGGCGATGCGTACCAGGAAGAACACCACCGCCATGGCAACGCCGTTCGACACCACCATCAAGTGTCCCCGGGGGAACTTTAACGCCTCAAAGAACCACCTGATGGAGAAGAAGATTAAGAAACGTCAGGATGGAACATGTTTCAGTCAGAGGAGCTCACGGGACAAAAGAGTGACTCACGAACGGGAGTGACTCACCTTTGGTTCACAAACGGTGTCGACAACTCTGAGAGAAGACGAAAGTTTGCAAAGTAAGGAAGCACGCCACGAGACTGCAAACACAAACACAGGTTATTATAAATACACAGTATCATGATGACACCGGCAAAAGACCTGAATCACACAGTTTGTTAAATTACTATTTTGGTTCCTACTCCCTGGATCTAGAGGAGTGACTCACCAGCACATATCCATATGCGTAGAGCGCCGCCAAGTGGTGACAGACGAAAAACTTGTCCCCCATAGTGCGCCAGTTACAGGCGAGCAGCACGAGGTCTACAGCAGAGGAGAAGCAGAGGAGAGGTTTATCAGAAACTGAGACGTCTGTTTGTGAAGGAGGACGATCGTGTAAAAATATGTTTTAGGCTGAAAATGTCTCATTAAATCTTCAGTTTCTAAAAATGACTCAAATATAGAGCGGTAAACAAAATATAAAAAAGTTCATATAATTTCTTTTGACATATTACACAATGTTGGTTTAATGAATCTCACATTTCAGGTTCAGATTGACTTTTCCAGTGAATAACTCACCGTAGAGGAGGTAACCACATGTTATGGCCACGTTGAGTTTGACGAGCCCGGGTTCGCCCCTGTGAAAACAGAAGAGAGTTTAAAAAGGTGTTTTCCACTTTGACTCCACCACCCTGAAGGTAAACACAGGAGGAAGCTTTGTCATACTCCAGAAATCTAAGACCACTAAGAGTGATTTGTATACTTCTGATCAATGATCTACTTCTGTATGGATAGAGTTTCATTGTGTGTTTGTCTTAAGGTTTTTTTTTTAATTTCTAGAGAAAGCGAAAGACACTGGCTACAACTTAGAGGAGAAGTTAAACCTGAATAGAACCATGTAAACACCCTCATCAGGAATCACTCAGGTCCCTGAAGGTTGATGGTTTGATGATTGTCTGCTGCTGATGAGCTTTACCCTCGGACATTGATTAAATAGAAGAGGACGCTGACGAGACCAGAGACGAGGTCGAGCTGCTCTGTTGTGAATGAAGGACACATTCACGTTTGTTGACTCTGTGTTGGCCTCCTCTGGCAAAGCGCCTGGACAAATAGTAACCAGTCGAGTCCACGGACTGGTGCACAGTGACCGTTTGGTGTCCTTGCAAATAACAACTGTTCAAAATAACAATGAAGGTGTCTGCGTCAATGGACATCGGATCCTGGTATCACTCCCAGGTATCGTATAGCCAGTGACCAGCTGACTGCTTGTGTAACACAACGCAAACACACACACACAAACCCACGCAATGTGATGGGTCATTATCTGCATTTGCAATTCACACACATACATTGAAGTCTCAGATGTGTATCTGGATCTTGTCAGGCTTCACCAGAGAAGATATGAAGGATTATTTTAGGTCACCATCTGAAGTAGAAGTAGACAGATAACTGCAGGATTCCAGCTACTGGAAATCAAACATCATTCTAGAAAAGGAAAGTATAACCTCATGAACTGGAGTATTTGAAATGATTGAATAAATGGAGTTAATGTATTTTCCGTCCCCCTACAAGTCGCCTGCAGAACATATGAAATAAAACGTCTTAATCACAACACAACCCTGAAATGAGCTCCTCCATTCACCTCCTCCGACCCCTCACATGTTAACTCCAGATCCAGATCAGCCAATCTTGAACCGCAGCCGAGGCCCGGTGGTCGGACTCGCTGCCTGCTTGTTACCTGAATGGATTCTGATAAGAGGCCAGACTGACACTGAAGGAGTCTGACCAGCAGCTAGAAACAAAGCAGGTTTCCAACGCGTCTGGCTGTGGTCACACCGGCCGTGTCGAGAGCAGCGAGCAGAACAATGCGTCCGTGTGACGGGTCTTAGCCGCGCTGTGATACAATCAGATTGACCGGAGAATTAAATGCTTGCACCACTCCTCTGTTGCAACGGGCTGAGCTGCAAGGTGTCAGGAGACCGCCGGGGATCGAGTGGAGGTGCCGCCGGGCGCCGGGGGGGAATTCAACACAGAGAAGTGAAGAAACAAAGCTGCCCAGTGGAGGAGTGACACAGGAACTGCTCCCACAAAGAGATAAACGCTGAAACGCTCAAATTATGAGGAAGAGACTAAATGCTCAGAATCCAGTCCAAATGGTGAGAAGGACACAAACAGTCTTCAAGAGGAGGGAGGCGACACTAAGCACCTGACTACACAGAAGATCAAGATTGGTGGTAGCAGGAGGGGGGAAGGTGGGGGTCCCTCTTGACCCCCACCCCACTTTCTTTTTACTCCATCTGCGACGCACGCCGGGTGTCGACACGGAGACAATGAGAGCGAGGGAGGTGCGCTGCATTGATTCGACAGCCTGAGATGTGGGATGCTGCTGCATCAGATGGTCGGGGGGGGGGGGGGGGGGGAGAAGAAGACTGGGCTGCTGTTGTTTGCTATGAAAAGGATCCTTGTTGGTGGGTTTCACGTCTGTCTGCCCGCAAGCCAGAGAGGAAGCGAAACAAAAGGGGAGAGGAAAGGAGAGAAAGAGGGAAGGAGTGTTGAAAGAATACAAGTGAGGAGAGGTGAGAGACAGAGAGAGAAAAAGAGAGAGAGAGAAAGAGATCAAGAGAGAGAGAGAGAGGGAAGGAGTGTTTAAAGAATATAAGTGAGGAGAGGTGAGAGACAGAGAGAAGAGAGAGAGAGAGAGCTGAACAGAAATGTTTTAAAGGACTGATTTAAATACTGGAAAAGGAGATTTCTCATTTTCGGGATTCAATGATGAAAATAGCAGCAGAGTGAGAGGGAGACGGAGAGACGGATGAAAAGACGATAATCAAAGACTGAATCCACAACTCACTGGAGACTCATTCATTCTCTCAGATCCTTTCTCTCCTTCCCGCTTTCCCTCTGATGAGAGGAAAACCGTCTCCATCTCACCAAAAGGTATTAAACCACCAGCCCGGACGTTCCTAAACCGCTCTGCACCTCCCGTCTTCACCCCCTCATCTGTTCCCCCCCCCCCTCGTCGCCGCTGCCGCTCGTAAAGAGCAGCTGTGAGAGGACCGGTTTCCCCTGAAGGCATCTCAAGCATTCAAATTCCCTCCCTTCCTTCCTTCGAGCCTGCTACAATGAGGAGATATGATTTGTGACTATTGTTGCCTTATCGGCCGTACAGGATCATTTGGTTTATGAGGCTATTTACTGATTTGAAGGTCACATGTTGGATTACTTCGTGTTGGGTATTCAAACTGTGAGTTAGTTCTTGTTTTTCTCACCAGACGGGGTTGGCGTTGACGTCGTCATCGAACCACAGGATGTACAAACAGAGCAGACCCACAACCAGAGCGTGCACGGTCGACACCAACCTGAGGAAGGATACACACACATCAAATAAATTCAGTAAACATGGTGGCAGAGTAATACAGGTTTTTAAAAAGGGTAAACGTTAAAGTAGGAGGGGGGGGGGTAAACGTCCCTGATGTCCATCATTTGCAAACAGTATGAAACAACATCTACGTGTGGATCTTCCCTTTCATCAGCGTCGCCCCTGAACTTTGGATCAGTTATCTGGGCCACAGAGGAGATACTGCAGAGGTCCAGTTATCTCTTATCTCTTCTCCTTCCGGAACTGACACCGCCTCTGGAGGACAGTGACCCCCCCCCCCCCCGGGTACAGGCAACAGCTGCTGGCTGAGCCCCGGCCGAGTGTGAGCGAGAGAGAGTCAGTCCAGTCAGTGTTGTGTCAGAGTCAAGTGTCCGAGAGCGGGACGGACGTGGAGGAACTTGGCGGAGGGAAGTTTGTAGAACCACGTGTCCTTAAAGCTGTGCGTCTGTGTTGTGAGTCTTATAGAACGTATCTGAAAATACATATTACGTGACCGTTTGTGTACACTGGGCATTCCCATGTCGGTTTAAACAGTAGAAACTGTGTAAAATGCCAAATTTAACTCACATCATCAAGTCCAAACATCTCAGTTTCTGCTCCTCAGACCCGGAGTTATCAAACTCAAACGGTTTTCAGCAGCGTTTCCAAACTTCTACGTATTAGCAGCTCAAAACTCTTGTGGACACCAGACCTAGGATTTGTCCTCAAAAGAACACGAGTGCAGCTTTAGAGCCGTTCGGTTTCTTATCTTCCTAATTATATCTGTAAACATTAAAAGGAATCATTTCTATAAAGTAGAGGGAATATATCATTCGTGAAGCTGCGTTCGACACTGACCCTGTTCTTTCTTTGTAAAGGCATCCTCCCTCTTCCACTTGCTCTTAAGTTGTGGTTACATAAACAACACGCTGACACAGAGCGCCGGCTGTTACGCAACAGCAGGCCACTCTAAAGGCCTGGCCTGCTTTCAATGCTCTGGTCAATACCCCCCACCCCGCACTAATGGGCTAATGGAAGCTATGGTTGTGTGAATCAGGGATCATCTGCGAGCACATGTGGACGACTGAGAAAAGAAGAAGAAACAGCCGGGAACCGTCAGTGACAGATGTTATGCAACTCCAGATGATTACCCCCCCCCTGAACTTCACCCACACGTAGAACACTGGTGGGGGGGGGGGGGGGGGGGGGGGTCAGCGTTACATAACAGTATCTTGAAGAAGTGTCTCGTGGTGTTTTATATCAGATTCAAAACTTCACGTACTTTTCACTCACGTTTTTCTACTATTCTTTCCTTAGACAATATGTAAGTCAGAAACATTTCAAATAAAAACGTTGGTTCAAGAGGTGAATGGAACCTGGCCCTGGTGCATTCTGGGTGTTGAAGTATTTCTACCTTTTGGGAAAGAGGAAATACCACAGTCCCTTTCTATAGAAGTTTTATTGGAGGTCCATCCACCCGGCTATGAATTAGTCCTTTGGGGAATTAAGCGAGATTAAACTTTAAAACACACGTTTTCCATTTTGAGTACAACACAGAGCTTGTTGTTTCCTGGCTTCTCATCCGACACTCAGCGTGAAAGCAAATATTTATCTCCCAGTTTAAACTTCACTTGCTGACTAAGGTTCACTTGATAATGAGGAGCTGTATCTGCAGTCACACACGACCACATGATAACCTTTTGCATGTACCTGCGGTGGAACTTTGATTAGCTGCTGAGCTGGCAAACCGTTCAGCTCCGGCTTCCATGTAGGTTGTTAAGATCAAACTAGTGTGTCTGCCTGTCGGAGAGACAGTGGTGTGTTCTGGGACATACCTGGAGTTCCACTCTGTCAGTTTGGTGTGAGGCAGCCGTCCATAACCCGGGGCGATGGCGGACGACAGCAGCGGGCTGACCACTGAGAAGAGCAGCTGGAAACTCACGAAGCTGCCAGCTACAACGGTCAACTCCCTCGTCTCCATCATTCACCTAAACAGAACAGGGAGGGAGACGGGACGGGTGGGGGGGCGGGATGGGAGGACACAGAGAGGATGAGGCGATGCACATGGACAGGTTCAATCGATGACTGTCAGTCATCCTGGGCAGAGGCGGAGGAGAAACTGAGGCGACGGCGGTGGTGAGAGGAGGAACTGGCGCTCTGTGTGGTTCCTCCAGTCCAGAGAGAAGAAAAGAGACAGATGGAGAAGAAATAAGGGCGAAGACACGGGCGGTCGAATACAAGTAACATGAGAGCTGGAGACAAGCAGGGCTGTCCACACAGGGGGAGAGGAGCAGCAGAGGCCGGGGAGAGGAGCTAGAGTTAAGGGCAATAGACGGGAGAGAAAAGACAGAACAAAAGTTAGCGGGTGCAGTGAATACAGCAGAAAACACGGCGTTCAGGCTGCATGGGAATAAAAGGTCGCTATTATTATGTATATTTTGCAAGAGGATTAGAGTGGGTTAGTTTGGACACAGCAAAAATCCGTGAGAAGAAAACAAAAGGCTGAGCGAGGGAAGGAAAGAGGATTGTCCAGATGAAGAAACTGGCTCAGCTCGTGAGACTGAGGCTGTGGAAGTGAGCAACAGGTTTTCTGCCTGAATTCTGCATCAACAATGCTTTTTATTAATGTTACAATCATCTGAGCTTTATTCTATCATTCAGCATTGAGATGTAAGTAAAAGACGGAGCTGCTTTCATGAGGTCCACTGAAGTCCGAACAGTTTCCTGAGGGTCTCTATACGATGACATCAACGTCCGAGTCAGTTTCTGTGGACATTCTCCAGAACGTTTCCTGCCAGGTCCCTAAAGTAAAATGTCCAGAAAATATCAGAGCGAGCCCATGTGAGAATATAGAGGGAGAATCACAGTGAGGTGAAGGACACCAAACTGTAAAAATACAAATATCTCAGGGTGAAAAAGAGGATCCATAAAAACCTTTCCAGACATTTTCCAGAGTTGATGTCTAAAAACAGATAATGTTTTGGACCAATAGAAACGTAGGAATATCTCTAGTATAAATATCCACATACAGTTTGTGTGTTTATTCTCTCTGAGGTCAAACCGGACCTGAAACTCATCTCCTCTGATGACAGACAATCAGAGCGGATGAACTGAAATAGCACAGGTTTGCAAAATCAGCAAGAGTCAGTTTGTTCTATAGTTAAATGAGGAAACTGGAGAAATGTAATCTTCCAATGCACGGATAGTTCTTCCCCCCCATTCTCTGTAGATTGATGCTTCTATTCAGACTGTATCAATACAGCTGTTCCAGATGTTTACACTCACAAACACAAAAAGTTTGATTCTGCTCTCTGGATGTTTCAGGGTCACTGAATCCCTGGTTTCCTTCTCTAGACGAAACAAAATATAAAGCAAGTCCAGTAATTTATATTCCTAAAACGTATAGAAATCCTGTCACCACTATCAACTTGTTAACAACAGAGAGATTTGCATCAGGCCTCGTTTCTCAGATTCTATAATCTCAACAGATCTTTACACCTGTTCAGCAAATCTGTCCATATCAATATCAAAATAACTCCAATTATGAATCTGCGGGAATCGGAGAGTTATATAAAGACCACATAGTTTCAGAGGAAATGATGACATCTCATTTGTTGTTGAGTAACATTAGCTGTTGCGACATACTGTATCAGTGCTGGTCTGGACTCTGCCCCGACAGATTCACAGAATTCTGATTAAACCACCGACTGTAAGTTATGCAAGTGATTTAAAACCACTTATTTCCACAGCGCTGCCGATTAGCCTTGTGAAAGGAGAAGATTACTTACACACACACACACACAACGTGGTCACACACAAAGCACCACAATGCAGTCGTGTATTTTGTGAAGGCATTGCGAGTGCAGAGCAACCTAAGTAGTTGCCCTTTGGACAACCCGTGACACAGGAGGCATGCAGCCTACATGAAGTTCTATTTTTAATCTGAAATGTCCAGTGTCCGGACGCTGCACGGCGGAAACACAAAGAACACGAAGAAGCTCTCAGAGAAAGCCGAGCGGCTCCAGACAGTTCTGTGAGTGCTGCTGAGGATTAGTGCCTTGCTCAGGGGCGCCAGGACCTGAAAGATGTGCAGAGGGAAATCAGTATTACACGAGTGGAACAAGCTCACAGGGAAGTGCTTTTTAAAATCAATGCTGAAGACTTCCCTGATGGCTTCTGCAAATAATTGTTCATTTCTTACACTGTTCAGTTGCTTTCACTCCACATGTTAATTTCCTTCACAGTTAAAGAGCATGCAGATTAACTTTGTGATTCTGTTTGGGGATAATTTGACCTCAGTGTATTTTGCTCCCTCATTAACAAACAAACAAATCAACCGGTAACAGAAATACAAATAACCTCATGTAGTAAACAACACAGATATGGAGCATATGAATATCAATGACCATGTTTTTCCGACTGGTTTAGATTTAAAGTGTAATCTATCTGCCCTCAACAGATCCACATCATGTTATATTAATCTACTCGGCTCTACAAATAAACCTGCCTTCCCTCGCATTAGTTTAAAACTGATTCGACACACAGGCAGGTCAGTTGCTACCGGGCAAATCCAGAAAGTTCCCAGCGACCATGTGGGCATGTTGACGACGTTTGTAACACGTGTCTGACATAAAAAAAATGGAAAAATACAACCATCTCAGGATGACAAATAGAAGATGAAGACAAAGATTTCAACTTGGCGAGACTGAGAGATAAAGGCCGACGCCAAAGAGCTTCACCCCTCACCTGAATCCTCCCTAAACGATCCTGTCGAACACGTCTGACACCCCTGGCTGCTTCCTCACATGTCAAAAGGAAACTGAAATCTGCATAGAAGTCTGGATTTGAACCTAAAGTACACGTTTCCTGACACTCCCACTCCCACTGACCTTTCCAGTGCCTCCTTCTCTAAACCAGTAAGTTCACCAGGGGAGGCTGAGGCTGCACTTTTCTCCCTGGAGGAGCCTGAACCACATGGTCATTGTCCCAGAGAGCAGAAGCTACATGTGCACATTCCCCCGGCCATCATATGCAGCATGTGCCTGAATAATTCATTGGCATTCTTCACCTGGCAGGCCTGGTTTTACTACTCTGCCCCATGGGAGGAAGAGGAGGAGGAGGAGGAGGAGGAGGAGGAGAGCCTCCTCCCTGCGGTTGACAGCCCGGACAGGAGAGCAGATCTACCGGCCAGGGTTTGACCTTGTCCCGCTGCAATGTCAGCAAACCGTGACCCTGTGACATATCGACCACACATAAGTAAAAGCGGTTCAATGTCCTGTGGAAATCCAAAACCCCGGTGTACCGCAGTGCTGCACCCCCCCACCCCGGGCCACAGACCCAGGATCGGTGCAGCTGCAGCCCCTGAAGACCACCGGTGGTCCCCGGTAGTGCTGCAGGCTGGCCTGGGGTCAGGGGCGTGAATACTGATAAATAATCGGAATCTATTACGGAAAGAAACGTGCACAGGCTCCAGACCAGCTCCCCGGTAACGTGCACGCTACAGGCAACTGGTTCATGCAGCATCATGAGCACTGGTTCTCCCACTGGTTCCACAGCAGAACCACCCAGTGCACAACAAAGCATGGCGGAGACACACCGGGTTATTAATGGTTTACACCGACCAGGCAGGTTGTGGTTAGAGCCAGCAGCCGAGCCGGGGAATCAGTGCTACCACCCGGGCTAACGCTGCTAGGAGCACCGCTGCTCACCGCTGGAGCCGCTGCAGCTCCCCGGCGCACAGAGCTCGGTGCTGGGCAGAGAAAACACGACATGCCGCGGCTGGAGGAGGAAGGTGGAGGAAGGCGGCCATGGTTACCTGCTCCCCGGTGCACAGGTCGTGTCAGGCGGTCGAGCCCGGATCAGCCTCCGGTGTCTCCACGGTCCCTCCGGTCCTCCGGTGGACGCTAGCTAGCAGCGCGGGGCTACGCGGCTCCAGCCCCGCGTCCCCGGCAGAGGAGAGGGGCAAACACGGGCTCCTGGGCGGCGTCGAGTCCGGGCCAGGACCATCACAGCCCCGGGGACACCACGGGGACAGCACGGGGACAGCACGGCGTCTCCTCCGGGCGAAAGATCGGTCTCACGCAAGCTCGAAGGAAAAGTTTCTCCTCGGTTTCTTATTTTGGCGTTGACTGACAGGAGCGAGCGGTGACGTCAGCACGCAGCCGCTTTCACTGCGTCCGTCTGTGCGTGCGCGCGGCCGCCAACCCGCCTCCTCCCCAGCGTACAGACCACGCCCATTCAGGAACAAAGGCCACGCTGCTTCTAGCGTCAGGGGCGGATCTCAGGGGGGCAACACAGGGGTCCACGATTTAAAGGGATAGTTCACCGAAAAATGAAAATTCAATAATTATTTACTCATCACTGACGATATATATATGGGCTGTACAAATAAATTTGATCGATTGATCGATTGATATCAGCGATCCTCAGAAGAAACAGCAGCTAATGCTACCGGAACTAGCATGGCTACAGCGTGAACATGGCTCCAGGCAGGAGGATCGCAGCGGACATGTGGGCTAAAAACTTGCTAAATGCGACAGCGACACACCTTTAGCCACGATATACATTGGAATGTGGGAGGACACATAACCTTCACACAGTCTGAGATAATGAGCCAGATCCTGAAGCTGGAGGTCATAGTTTGGGGTGGGGTGGGGGGGGGGGGAGTGTTTTATTATTCGTTATGTCATGAGGCCTGAGTCATTCTACACAATGACACGTTGAGTTAAGGTTGTTTGTCTGGTTTCAACGCCATCACACACACACACACACACACACACACACACACACACACACACACACACACACACACACACACACACACACACACACACACACACACACACACACACACACACACACACACACACACACAGAGACACACAGGCTATGGCCTTACATTGTGTGACACTAAAATTCCAGTAGACAAGATATGAATTCTATCACAGAAGCTGAAATTGAATGGATCCTTCTCTTTATTGTGTATTTCTACATCACTTTTACACACATGGGTCAAAAAAGACACAGTACAGTGTGTATTCACTACAGAACACCTGCCATTCATTTTCCACAGCTGCTTTTGCACATCTGATGCATGTAAGTCTCATTTTAAAATCCATTACTAGTGAGAATTACAAAAATGTACAATACCAACTAGCTGTTAGCATGCAAGCTTCCTTTCTGGCTAGATCAACAAAATAAAACTCGGAATAGATCACTATATACCTAATAGACTCATTGATATGCATTTGAAAATATGTAATTACGGCTGGTCCCAATCATTTCAGACTCACCATTGTTGATATGGTCATCAAGACGTGAAATGCATCATTGTGAATCAACTGCTGAATTGTAATCGAATCGTGGCCCCCCCCTCAAACTAAGGTACAGTGACTAATCTTTTAATTCTAATAGTAGTTGGTATATTTAAAGCACAACTTCCTGTGTTACTTTTCTTTTCATGAGCTTTGCTGTGTTGCTTGTCAGTGATGACACATTAGAGTCGTACGGATCTGAAAACTCTCAAGGACGTGTTAGTCGACTGTATTTGCATCATGCATCTCTGAGCTGTTTGTTTTTGTATTTATGAAAAGTCTCCCGGGTTGAATTCGGCCCAGAGGCCACAACTTCCACACTCCTGCGCCTAAAGGAGGAATTGGAGCTGAATTTGAACCTTTTCATAAACTTGTAAAGATCCAAAGATGTAAGAGATCTGAATCATTTTCATATCACATGAAGTTGTGAACTAAGCTGAAGCTGGAACCTTAGTATTTACCCACAGTCCAAATCCAGTGAATCAGACAACAGAAGTGCAGCCTGTGTTTTCAGTGTGTTGCTAAAATGTCTGTATCTCCGAGTTAGTGCTGATAATGTGATCTGTTGGAAATATGGTTTGAAGGCTTGAGGCTCGATCACGACTCTTGTCCAGACATTTGCTGTTAGAGACGTCAAACTTTGGAGCAGCCCACATATCGAGATCAGACAGGCGACATCTTTTGTGACTTTTAAAACCTTTCTAACATAAATTTTTTATTATTGGAATACTTTTCTGAATGTTGGACATTTGTTGTGTTTTATTTTCTAGTGTAACTTCATTTATTCTGTTCTATTTCATCATCTTCTTGTCGTCTTATTGCTGTTTTCTTCCATTTCTGCACCAAACTCCACCCCCACTAAAGTCTCTGGAGATTTTCTGTTCATTGTAAACTTATTTGACCACAACAATCTCCTGCTTCAGTAAAGGCAAAAGAGTTCATGTCTGAATACGGCTGTAAAAACCCTTTAACAGGTTCCATGAAGAAAAAATACATCTTCTAAAAGCTTCTGTTATCAGATTGATTGAATTAACTTTGTCAGCCTCGCCAAAGAAATTCGTTAATCTACATTTTCAAGCGTTGAAAATCTCATGTGCCTGATGACTTGGTGTAATTAACCTGTAATGATGATGATAAAGAGATCAACAACAGCGGCCCTGTTTATCATATCAGGAGAACATTTGAATACAGCGGGCGACTTCACCTCTCCACAGGCAACAGGCTGTTCTCCTCCAGGTCTGAGACTGGATGAAGGGCAGAACTCTGCAGGCTGCCCGGGTCTCTGGGTCAGTGCCATCCACGTTGCTTCTGTTCACATGAAGCATAAATACTGTGTGAAGTGGGTTTCTTACTTTTTTTTCAACCTTGACAAGGTTTGCTGGAAGCAGAGAGGTGATTGGCTTCCAGCCCAGAACAAAGATTTAATTGGTTTTACAGTTGCCCCGCAGTGGTGCTCCAAATGCCGAGCACAGAGGTTTATATATACAGTTATAGTTTAGACCTTTACACACGGTGAGGTGAGCTGGTAAAACACATGGAGGAGAAGATGCAGTGAAGTGAATTAACTCCCTGCTGAGTCGTGTCCATCTCCACCGAAACAGAAATCGAGCGTTAGAGGCGTCGACAAAGTGCTCGTGTCCCGAGGGTCAGCCGCTCGGCTGGAAGGACCTGATACTTTTATTTACCAAGAGGTGAGAGAATTTCTACACTGTGAAATAACAGATGAGAAATCATTTGATGCTACACAAACTTATAATAAGTTAAATGAAATGTCTGATGCCAAATGTGGAATATTACGAGCTGCTTAAGTCACACCACACACACCAACAACCAGAGTTAGCACCTTCAGCTATCAGAGACAACATCATCTAAATAATGACAATAAAAAACAAATGCATTTTTAATCGTTTAATCTTTTGTTTTTCGTCCAAATATTCTAAGGAGGTGGGACTCATGATAACCTCAGTATTTCCTGAATCCTCAAAGCTCTTTCTGTAAACAACCATTTACTTTGCACTCTGAGCTTCCTATAAAATCTCCAACTCTGGATTTATATGATTTCTTTCCTCTGATGGAAACAGTATTAAATAATCAAAGTCTCTTCTGGTTTGCTTCAGTAGAAATTAGACAGGAGCAGAAGCAGAGCATCAGTCGCTGTCTCCTCTCCGGTGGATTAGATGCAGTCATGAGACAAAGCTCCAGTCGCACAGGAAATGTCAGCGGCTCTGCCCCGAGGTCAGAGGCGTCCGGAGCCCTGATTGGATCTTTTCTAAGATAACCTATAAAACACAGTTGGACACAGGGAAAAGGCCACAGAGGATAATGAAATTACCTGGATAGCACACGTGAAAACACACAAGGAAAAAGAAGCGATGAAGGTTTTCTCTGAAAACTACAATTGAAATGGTTGACTATACTGAAGAGAAAATCTGAGCAGTCTGTGCAGGACAAAAACAGGGATATGGAAAATCTCAAATGTTTTTTTCTGTAATTAATTGTATTTCCGCAGCATTAACAAACTGATATTTCACAATTAATTAATGTACTAATCCAGCGTTTTCCTCTGCTCTCTATTATATGAGGCAGGTTTTGAACAGTGCATGTTTAATAGAGTAACATTTGCTGTAATCCCAAGAAAACACTTGGCAGAATAAATCATTATGCTGCCGTCTTAAGTCAATTACAGTAATTATTAGCCTCCCCCGGGCCCTCTGAGCAATGTTTGAACTGAGCAAGGCTTGAAACATTTGATTGTCTCAGGAGGAGACTAATTAGCACAGTGGTGCAGGTAGTGGGTGAAAAACATGTATTATTCAAACAAATAAACAATTTAAATGTGTCTTAAGTTTAATTGTTGCGTTTCAGCCGTGGGAGGAAGGTTGAGATGTAGTGACTGTGCTGCAGCTGGAGGGGGGGAGGGGGGCTGCTGGGAAAACCTCTCGTGATCCTTCACACATTATGATGAGAAATTTTGCATTTTCTGAATAATAAGTCGGCTGTAATATACACATTAGTGGCCTATGAACTCACAGATGTTTTCCTGAGGTGTCCTGGTGGCAGGTGGGTGAAGTGTAGAAGACAAAAAGTTCAAATCACCCACTGAATGAAACCTTCTCGCTGGACATTTTATAAATAATGTGACTCGAACAGGACCTGCTGCAGATTGCTTGAATAATATTTTGCAATAATATTAATATTGCTTTGAATAATATAAACTGTTTCCTGTGCATGGAAACAGTTGTGTCATTGTAAAACACAGAATTTAACGGCACAACAGCTGTGAGCAGAGACAACAGGGTCAGTAACACTTGTAATGATTATTCATGCTGCTTGTTTTCTTCGAGTCGGGAGCCTGAAGAATCAGCCGAGGCTGGGCCGTGACTGAAGATACACAATTAGCAAGTTACTACGTGCTCTCTGCTTCTGCCCGTCCAGATCAGAACGCAGCCCTGGAGTTTTCAAACTAAAATGGAACTAGCAGAGTTTCTAATGTTGTCAGTTTTTAGGGGTTTTGAGGACGTCACAGTCCAGACAGAGAAGAAACCAAAGAGGACGTTGTTGGAGGAAAAGAGGAAGTGACAAACCGATAGAGGCTGTTTTTTTTTCTTGTAGCTTTTTTTACACGTAAGCTGCAAACATCAAACTGCCGAGGTTATTAACTTGCTCTCTAAACTTGAAGTATAACACAACATTAATTCCAAGGCTTCTTCACGTTTTACATTCCAACAACATCATATAGCCTCATATGTGTAATATAACATGTCTGGTTAAATCTGCCGCCTCCTCAGCTCCTTACAGACATGATACCAGAAGAGTTCTGGTCTCATGAACTGTACAAGATGAAATGTTAAAATCCTGCACCTATTGACACGTGCATGTAGGACTGAAGAAATGTCAAACACATGAAATACTAATATTTTTTAGCGGAGTTTCTAATGTGGTCATTTTTTAGGGGTTTTGAGGACGTCACTGTCCAGACAGAGAAGAAACCAAAGAGATCGTTGTTGGAGGAAAAGAAGAAGAGTTCTAGTCGCAGGTGAACTGTAGAAGATGAAATGTAAAAATCCGGAACCTATTGACACGTGCATGTAGGACTGAAGTAGTGTCAAAAAAATGAAATACAAATATTTGTAACTTCACGGAAATAAATCTCACACGTGAAACAAATAAATCTCACACCACTTTCCCCTTGGTTGTCTAATCAGTCCCAGCTAATAGATCTTGTAAACCCCAAGGAAACAAAAGTCTGTCCGTCCTTCATCACCATCAGTGGATGTCATTCTGAAACTGCACACAAGATGGCAGACATGATACCGTCTCCCTAAGAGCCTTTCACTCAGTGGCTGTTCCATCAGTTCAGTGCTGTGTTTATTGGAGAGAGAGCAGAGGAAGCAGAGAGAGAAACTCTTCTTCAAACTCACAGATCCCACCTGACAGACTCCTGCAGGGAGGAGGAGTCGGAACCTGAAGCTTCGTGTTAGTTACACAACGTGGAGCTGAAGTGAAGCAGTGGGTCTGTGATGGGAGGCAGAGCAGCCGGTGGCAGGTCCCAGTAAGTGAGTGAGCGTTGGTGTGAGTGGAGGCGTGAGAAGGGGGGGGGGGAGTGTATCCATAAGTTTGTGCACAGTCTATTCTACGCCCACACAAAAACACAACCAAACTCCCGACAACAACTAACACAATGCTGAAGAAAAGGTTGTGGGAGAAAATACATGTGCACACACACAAACGAACACACACACTCTCTCTGTCTCACACAAACACAAACACACAAAACAGTTGTGTCTCTATGACTTTGAAATTACATTGACTTCCTGTAAACTTACCCTACTACTCTACTCATACCTAAACCAAAACCAAAACCAAAACCAAAACCAAAACCAAAACCAACAACTAACACAATACTGAAGATAAGATTGTGGGACAAAATACACCACACACACACACACACACGCACACACACACACACACACACACACACACACACACACACACACACACACACACACACACACATGCACATGCACTCATCGTTCTTTACACTGACAGGTAACCATTGTCAGAATGACTTAACCCCAGTTGTCCTCCTTCCACTTGACACATGAACAGCTGGGGCCTTCTGTGTTATGACTCCCGCTGCCACATCTGGTGTGTGTGTGTGTGTGTGTGTGTGTGTGTGTGTGTGTGTGTGTGTTTGATGAACCCTGCCACATCTGGGAGCCGGTCCAGCTGTGCAGCTCCTCGCACGTCTGGGCAGCGTCGTGCAGACGCCTAGCTGTCACTCCGGGTTACCTGCAGCCCACCCCACTGTCATATGTGTGAGTGTGTGTGTGTTTGTGTGTGTGTGTGTGTGTTTGTGTGTGTTTGTGTGTGTGTGTGTGTGTGTGTGCGACACAGGGTACATGTATAACCTCAGGGCTGAAGCTCCAGTCGTCACACTTCTGTCCAAAGACACACCAGCTTCATGGTGTGTTTGTGTGTGTGTGTGCGTGTGTGTGTGTGTGTGTGTGTGTGTGTGTGTGTGTGTACATGTGTACGTGTGTGTGGGATTCAGACAAGATGTTACCTTTGCAAAATTATAAATAAATCCACACTGACCAGTTAAAAAAGCTCCAACGATAATCTGAGTTCTATTTGAACACAATTTTTCCCTGAGAAAGTGAATTTAAAGTTTATATTTTTTTATCCTCCCCAAGAATCAGAAAGTCAGGTACTCTCAGATTCTGGTTCTTCATGTTCCACACGTATTTCACACAAAGTGAAATATTCAAAGTCTCAAACCCGAGGCATCACTGTTTTATGGCGGCTCCGCGACTTCAAACAGGAAACTACAGACGTCTCGAGCATCGTTTTAAACACATTTCTACGGTTTATGGTGTCTATATTTAAACCTGGGAGGCTCAACTGGAATTTAAAATATCTACACTGAAGAAGTTTGAGCTTGAGAGAGGTCATTAGTGTGTGTGTGTGTGTGTGTGTGTGTGTCTGTGTGTGTGTGCGTGTGTGTCAGGAACGGTTTTGGCAGAGCAGGGAATGGCTTTTTTTTTTTTACTCATTTCAGATTTATTTCTTATTTATATTTTACATTTCTAGTCAATAATTCAAGCTGTGATAATTACAGTGTGTTAAACCAGACCAGGATCTTTGGCCCTGACCTGTAACCGTATAAAGTTTGACGAGGCTGTATCACCACGAGTGGATATTAAATTAGAATATCAGATATTTCAGCAGAAAGCGAATTAATTATGTTGCCAATTAACATTTTGCTGATTCGCTTGGTATCGACAGTTCAGCGACTTTCTATCCAACATTAACTGTGGAGAAGATTTTCATTATGTTAATAGAAAATACTCTGGCCTGAGATGATTGTGATTTCTGGAAGACGACTTTGTGAGCAGACAAAAAGCACAAAATACTATTACACACATTAGTGACTACATTTAAACTTTTAGGAGTCGATCAGTTTCATTTGATGAATATTTTGATTGTTGATTTATTGGTAAAGTTAGTTTTAAGGCAAAGATACAAAAAATTCACTGGTTCCAGCTTCACAAAGGGGAATATTTACTGGTTCGTTAAGTCGTCTGTGATATTAAACTTAATCTTTTTACTGGAAAATGGGATGCAAGTTTTTTGCTATTTGCGAAATGAATCAATTAAAAACATAATTGAGAGATGACTCACTAATAAAAGGTTATTTGTCGTAATCCTAGTTCCTTGTTCATATGTCAAGGTGCATTATCACCATCCTCTGTATCATCACTCATGATATTTGATAGCTTCTCCATCTTCTTAGTTCAGTCTCCTGTCAACTGACTGTGTTGGAGTCTGAATCATTGAGTTATCGAGACCATATTAAATAATTTTCTCCAATCCTGTCTCTCAGATAATGGACCATACTCTCATTTCCAGTGGAAAACCAAATCGTAGTGTGGTTTGAGTTGAAGTTATCGCCACAACGAAGCAAATCCTCTCATGAATTCATCCAAATTAAGGAAAATTACAGTAGAATAGTTTCATAAATCTCTGCTCCAGCCCTTCTCTCATTGTGTGAATGACTGTGTGTAGAATGAGCCTCGGGGGGGGGGAACTGCTCAGCGCCGGCGTGTCTGCGAGTCCGTCTCCTCTCCGTCGACGTGGAGTTCTGCCAGTACTGTACCTTCCAGATCCGTGCAACATGCATCTCTCCCTAAGCACTGAAGAATCTCCACTCTAATTAACTGAGATTACAGCAATTAGCAGACCATTAATCACACCCTTATTAGTTTAGCCAGGCAGCGTGAGGGGACGAGTGAGCAGAGGGATGGAAAGACACAAAGTGCAATCGGATGGGAAATAGAGGAGGAGGAGGAGGAGGAGGAGAGAGAGGAGGAGGAGGAGAGAGAGAGAGAGAGGTTCCTCCTGGAGCTGCTGTGATTTCACGCCGACGTCTGTTTCACATCCAATCGCTTCAGGAGCAAACAATGGCTTCCTGATTAATTCACTGTACAACGTAGTGCAGGTTACATCTGAAGTGTGTTTGTGTGTGTGTGTGGTTGTGGTGAACAAACCCCATGAAAGCAACACACACACACACACATACACACACACACAGCTGCATGCAGACGCACCTTTTGTGCAGTTTCAAACACACCCTGTGCGGATATTGCATGTGATGGGAGATGTGTTGGGCCTTGGAGTGTGTGTGTGTGTGCGTGTGTGTGTGTGTGTGTGTGTGTGTGTGTGTGTGTGTGTGTGTGTGTGTGTGTGTGTGTGTGTGTGTGTGTGTGTGTGTGTGTGTGTGTGTGTGTGCTATGGTGGTGGGCGGCAGAGTGTGAGTTTTAGCTGGCATGAGTGCTGGCATGTTAAAGCATTGAGCGTGTGTGAGTCTGAATGCATGGTGTTACAGCATCAGTGAGAGAGTGTGTGTGTCTGTGTGTGTGTGTGTGTGTGTGTGTGTGTGTGTGTGTGTGTGTGTGTGGGCCAGGGGGGGGAGAGGTTGTGTGTGTTAAGGAAGGAGTGAGAGAGCGAAGCGGCTTCAGAGGATGAATTTCTAAACGTGCTCTTATCTGCCACCATCTTCTTCTCTATCTCTCTTTTTCCTCCCCTCTGCCCCCCCCCCCCTCCCCACCGCCCCCCCCGACTCACCTCCCCTCGTCAGCAAGCGGGGTCAAATGTTATTCCCTCCTCGTTGTCACGGTTGCCAATCACCTCACATTCTGTAGCAACTGTTTCCAAGGCAACGGAGGGAACCGGTTGCCAGGCACCGAGAGCAATGCATGTGATTGTTACTTATTTATTTAATTCTATCTTTATCTATTTGTTCATTCTAACAGTGTCCGCGGCTGCATTCACGTGTGCCCCCTCCTTGCACCAGAAACACACACAGACACACACACAGACACACAGACACACACACACACACACACACACACACACACACACACACACACACACACACACACACACACACACACACACACACACACACACTGTAATTACCGTTCCTCTCACTCTGCTGTTTTTCCTTCTGTTTTGCACGTACACATGAACTGTTATCTTTGTTTCTTTAACAAACACACACACATGCATTTACACACATATTCATGCAGAAACGCCACACACACACACACACACACAGAGACACACACCACATGATGTGACCTGGCGCATCTACCACAGGTGTGCGATGTGCAGCGTGGATGACAAACAGTGATAATCAGAGCAATAAGGATCCTAATCGGAGCCGTGGCCTTCTGTTCCCTCCTCTCATCTGCCACATCTCACAGGAGCCGCACAGTGATAAAGACAGGCCCTAATGAGAGGGCTCTTATTGCACTGTGATTTCCTCCCTCCACCCCCCCCCCGCCCCTCTCCATACACACCCCTTCTATACCTGCCGCAACCCCTCCTCCCTCCCTCTCTCCATCCATCCATTTATCCATCACATCCCTGCAGCCGTGCATCAGGCCTTTTGTTTGTCTGGATAAATATCACAGGGTAATTGTAATGGAGTGAGTCATTGAGGGGGAAATTACCACTTTCACCGTCTCCTGTCTGTGTTTGCTCTGGAGCCGTGTTTATCACAGATAGAGGTGTATGGGGGGGGGGGGGGGGGGGGGGGGAGAAGCATCAGCTGACCAGGTTGGTTCTGACACTCCGATGTCCGCTCACACAGACGTCACACGCTGGATGGTTATTGATTGGCAGCTGACGATTGTGGAGCAAACAACAGATTAATCATCAGCATCACAGGATGTGACGAGTGAAGACAAACAGGGATTTAAGTGTTTGTCAATGTGCGTGTATTGTTTTTAGTCGTGTTGGCTTTAGGAATGGAAATCTCAACCACTAGAGAACAGATTGTTTTTCATGTAACTCATGTTCACTGAATAATTCAGACTTCTGCTGAATCCACAAGACTACGTTTCTGTTTGAAAACTCCTCCACTCGGCTACAGACACGTCTGACATCCACACTGATCCTTCCCGGGCTGCGTTTTAATCCTGACGTGTGGAAACTGAGATGATTTGAAACGGTGACGCGGCAGTGACGACCACTTGCTGAGTGTTTCAGTCGTGACGTCGCCGGGCGCTGATTCATCCGGCTCCCGACACTTCGTCCTCTTCAGAAACAAAACAACCGGCGTCGGCCTCGGCTGCCAGAGTCCAACACAACACGGAGAATCAGCCACGAGTGTTACTGACCCTGTTGTCTCTGCTAACAGCTGCTGGGCTGTTTAATTCTGCAAATCCCACAACATTGCTCAGTTAAATTCTTTCGCTGAGAGAACTTGCATCGACTGGATACAGGTTTGAAATATGTTAAAATAATGCAAATGCATCGTACGAGAGTAAAACGTGTAGAGTTTGCAGCAGCGTTTGGTTGTATTACAAGTTTGTAGAGAAAGGTGTATTTACAGGGAGTAGACACAGGTTTAATATCTGCAGGATAAATGTATTAACCTGCAAAAAACTATATTTCTGTCTGTATCTCTTTGATTATTATTGGGTGATTATTTATTTCTATTTAATGCGAAATAAATTCTGTTATTGTCCCTGAGCTACAGATGAAATTTCGTTTTTTCTTCAGCTATAAAAAAGGTACTTTTTATTAGGGTTTAAATATTATTATAGTTCATGTAATTGTGTTATCCTGCTGCATATAGTTCCAGGATTAATCCGATATCATAGATAAACCAAACTAGTGAAGCAGGTAATCAGTGTAGGCAGGGAAATCAATTGGATCTTTAATTGCTATGTGGAAGAAGAGACAGGAAAATTGTGTACACACACACACACACAGACACACACACTCACACACACGTGCCTGGTGATAGAGAGACAGTCTCGAGGGGACGGCGTGGACAATCCTCTTGGCCGGTAGTTTCCAGGGTTTAGCACAGTTTCTGTCAAAGGGTTTTTTACACGGACGAGACTCAGCTTCGCTTCGGCCGACTTAGAAACCGAGGATTTGAATAATCTCATTACCGCCCATTACAGAAGCACTAATATGATCCCATTGCCTGGAAACTGGAGAACAGTGGAGACTGGGAGGAAATGGACCATTTGGACCAGGGTCTGACAGAGGAGGTGAATAAAATCACAGGAATAACAATTAATACAAAGAGCCCAATTATAGTAGTAGTAGTAATTGTCTAATATTCCAGCTTTGAAACATGGGATCGATTTAAAAATACAAATAAAAGTCCTTAATTTAGATTTGTACAATCGGCTCAAAAGTATCAAGTTGTGCAGTAAATGAATCCCTGTGTTGTTAATTATAATATAATTTGGAGTTATTCATCAAACCTGTCGCTCTTACATTGAGACTTTTCCATCTATAATCTGCATAAAACTAGAAATCGGCTGCAACACATTTATGGAACTTGCTCGTTGAAATCATGTGTTTGCTCTATGACACAGAGCTTGTTGGTATTTGATGCATTTATCCAGCTACAGTCTCACAAACTGCAGTAAATGTGCATTTTAAGATGCAAATATGGAAAATATGCTGCTTATGTGTTTAAAACCATTTGATATCTCCTGCTTCAGGCCGTCTGCCGGCTCCTGGTGAGTTCCCCCCCGTGCACAAGGAGCAGAGGCTGCTTTATCTATTTATCGTTTATATCTTCATATATAAATAGTGATTTCATGCAAACAAGTGTTTATGACCCACAATTTGTCTCTATATGGTATTTCTATCCGTGTGGGCTTTTATAACAGTTATATACTGTTAAGAAAGGTTATTATATTTCAGTATTTTAATTTACACTTGATTTATTAGGTCGTTGATATGATATTATGGTTCAAAATGCTTCTGAATATTCAAAAATCCTCTGATATGCTTTTGTAATAAAGATATTGAGATGAAACCAGATTTAAAAGCCGTGGTTCTGGTTTCTTACAGAAAATAAAACTTCAATGAATCAATCACAGACTGAAAAGACTTACATCAGGTTTTAGAAGCTTTTTATATGTTTCTATGTAAAATATGAATCTGCAAAGAAACTTTACAAATAGCAGGAAATGAAATTATTCAAGTACACTACCTCACAAACACAGAATTGTAGAAAACACCATCAAATCTAATCTTCTCTCCTACATCAATGATTTCTATGGCAGTTATTTACAATTCAGATAATCAAAAAATGTCTTAGTAAAAATAAACTACTTATTTTTCTTTATAAATGTCATTATAAGTTGTAAATATGCTTATTTTCCATTTTTCCCTTGAAAGAATTTTGTCTGATTATTGAACAGTGAGTAGTTTTGCAGCCGTGAGACTGAGACGACTCAGTTTCACACTGAAGATGCAAACAGGAGTTTTACATGTTTTACAAAATAAAAGACCAAACAGTAGAATCAAGCATTCATTGATGAGATCATGCAGCAGTACTCTGCAATGCAGTACTTGAGTAAATGTAACAGTTACTCTCACAGAAGCTGCTCTGAATGTGCTGCTACCTGTTTGTCTCTTTTATTGTCTCAGTCTCTCCTGCCGCCCCCCCCACCTCCAGGCAGCCGGCCGAGCAGCTGAGAGGAGACGTAGATTTATCTCTTACTTTCTAAATGTGTTCCCGCCCGTGCCCCTACCTGCCCCCCCCCCCCCCCCCCCCCGCTCGCCAGCCTGTCTGGATATTGGATTTGCTCTTTGCCTGTGACCTTCTACCCGGCGAGACACAGGAGCGAGTGTGACTGCCGGACCCTCGGCCCTGTCGTGCAGAGTCGTGTCTCCCCACCGTCGGGGGGCCCGGGCCCTGGCCTGGCCCCCCCACTAACCCCCCCCCCCCCCCCCTCCACCGTGTGCACTTATTGGATTCCCCTCTCCACCGTGCACTCTGATAAGGGCACCTGTCAAGCGGATGAACAATCAGAGTTAAGAAGGTGTGTGATGCACGCTTGGAAGGATCTTACTTCCTGCGGAGGCCGGGCGGATGCTGGGGGTGGGGGGGCGAGTCGGACGACCACATGAATTTAGCCGAGGATTAGCATCAGGGGGGGAAAGGCTTGTTGCTGTCGATGATGATGGCTTCCGCTCAGCTACGCGTATTCTCAAGCAATAACATCGACATCTGTATTATCAACCCAAGAATACCCGTGGTCGAGACGGGAGCAAACAGTCACGCCACCTCACCCCCCTCCACCGTCTCTCTCTCTCTCCTGTCCTTCTGGGTTCTCCTCCCTCCACCCCCCCACCCCCCTTGTTTCTGTGCTCGACGGCGTGCGGCAGGAGAGAGCTGGAGGGAAGGGCGGCGATTTCACGAGCTGCTGAAACTGTCTGGTTCCTGCAAGAGAAGAGTAAAGAGGGAGAAGGAGAAAGTGGATCAATACTCAGGGCTGCAGCTGATCATTTGTTTCGCTATCGATTCATCGGCTAATTGTTTTTTCCGTTAATCGATGAATCGTCTAAAAATATGAAACAATTCAACAGAGATTTCCTGAAGTCTGATGTGAGAGAATCTGTTTCCAGAGACACACGACAAAGAAAACTGGAACCAGGAACCGTCGACACCCCACAAATCAACTGAAGTCATATTTACGATCATTAAAACACTGTAAATCATTTTGTGAGTTGGTTTCATGCGTCCGAACTGAGGCCGAGCGCTTTTTGTTCCAGACGCTCGTCTCTCCATTGTCTGGAAATCCTCACTAATTGGTGTAAATATCTCTTTTAATGGCTTCAAACACAATGCGACAAGGAGGCTGCTGTTGTTTCCAGCGTCGTAAATATCCACTCACTATTTCCTCTGCCACACCGACTGTATCTGCAGTCAGCAGGAGAGCGAGGAGAGAGAGGAGAGAGAGGGAGAGAGGAGAGAGAGGAGAGGGAGGAGAGGGAGAGAGGAGAGAGAGGAGAGAGAGGAGGGGGAGAGAGGAGAGAGAGGAGAGAGAGGAGAGGGAGGAGAGGGAGAGAGGGAGAGAAAGGAGAGAGGAGAGAGAGGAGAGGGAGTAGAGGGAGGTAGGGAGGGAGAGAGAGGAGAGAGAGGAGAGAGAGGAGGGAGGGAGGGAGGGAATGTGATGGACTGCCGCGCTTACATGAATAGTCATTTTGTCACTGCGCGCTAGGGTGCAATAAAGTTTTGGCTTCTCTTTTTTTCACCCTTAATGCTTGGAACCCCCTGACTGACTGAGTGTGAGTGAGGAAGTGGGAGATGTGAGCTTTGCCTTCCATGCTGCAACACATGAGAGGAACCAGGAGGAAGGGAAGGAGGTGAAGACACAGAGGTGGAGGCTTGAAGGAGAGAGGGAGCAGGAGGAGAAGGTGGTGCAAGCAACTGTGTGTTTTATGGGTCTGAGGGAGAAGAAGAAACGACGAGGGAGGGAGGATGTAGTGTAATTTCAGGAGATGAGAGAGGAGAAATGGATGGATTGTTTGTGTGTGAAAGAGAGAGGAGGAGAGGAGGAGAGGAGGAGAAGGTGGTGCAGGCAACTGTGTTTTTATGAGTCTGAGGGAGAAGGAGAAACGACGAGAGAAGGAGAAGGACGAGGGAGGACGTAGTGTAATTTCAGGAGATGAGAGAGGAGAAATGGATGGATTGTTTGTGGGTGAGAGGAGGAGAGGAAGGGAGGAGGGGAAGAGGGGGGTATCAGCTGGGTTCGGACTGTCATTCTACGACGTGATTGGCTGTGTCAGGAAGAGATAAGCAGTCTTCACATCCCTCGTGCCCTCGCATCTTCAAGGCCCCGGAATCAAACGGCGGAGAACACCGCCGCCGCTCGCTCCTCGGCTCGGAGAAGAGACGACATGAAAGCAGTGACTCCTGCTATTATTCTAAACACCTCTGCATGTGAAACACCACACTCCCTCTCAGCGCCGGGGGAGGAGGGGCGGAGAGGAGGATGAAGCAAAAGGGCGCAAAGACGGAAAAAGGCCTCGGTTTGAAAAAGGTTTCTTCACAGGAGGCTGGAGGCTGATCGGACCCTCGTGGTCCTCGCCGGACCCCCGAGATCTCAAATCCCTGCGTCTTTACAACTCTCTCTTCCTCCTCTGCTCAGCGTAAGCCTGCACATTAGACAGCATTAGGCCGGGAGATGGAGCGAGGACGCCTCAGCTCCTGAGGGACTTAACATCTCAGCTCTTCACCGTCCTGGAGGTCCGGCCGGACCCTCGCCTCTGACTCACTCACTTCCCCGGGTGCCATCCTGCAGAAATCCCCAAATTAATCCTTCACCCATTACTATAAGCTCTGACACTCTCGTATAGATCTGCAGGATTATAGAATAGGTGCGTATTATAAAGTATTACAAGGAATTATGTTTTCTTTCCCCCTAAGTAGAAGCTTAAATCCTGTCTGAAGATGGGAAGGTTCAGTGGGAGGAGTTTGAAACATTTGTTCTATTGACACAAGTGAAGGGAGGAGACTTGTGTAAAGATTCAGATCACGAGCGTTGTGTAAAGCCACAGCTCGGACGCACACACTGAGGATTGATCGTGCAGATCTGAGCGCACGTCGGGATGAGAGTAAGTGTTGTAATGTTTAGACCCGGTGAGGATAGAACACACACACACACATACACACACACAGACACACACACACCCAGCAGCTCGTCTAAAACAGATAGACTGTCTGTGAGGCTGCATCACCGCCGATCTCTGGTGTGCTCCCAACAGCTCCCCACTATGCGCCGCATTAATTATTCAACATATTTATCTATGCAATTTGACGGCCTCTCCCCTCGAAAGCTCTGAACAAATTGCAGGAGCAGCTGATATTATTGCTTCTGGGTCCACGGCTGGAATCAGCACAAGAGCACAAGAGGCTGTAAACCATCACTTGCCACTTTTGCTCTTATATCTATATTTTCTTAATCTGTCGGAGCTGAACGCAGCCTGTGAACTCGTGCACCCCCCCGCCCGCCCGCTCGCAGCCTGGCATCCTGAAGGTGGGACTTTCTCTTATGAGAGAGAGACAATGGTGGTAAATGTGCACGTGAGACCTGTGGAGCTTTTACAATCCCAACAAATCTCAGCCTCCCTTCCCTTCCCCCCCCCGCTGGTACAGAAGTACACAAATGCACAAATACGTGTGCACGCTCACATGCACACACACACAGCTCCCTCCCCTCCTCATCCCTTTCTTTCTCTTCCTTTCCACCAACCCGGCATTTAGCATGACACACGCCGAGGAGCAGGGGTAGCCAATTATCAAACAGATGTCGATGTATGCGTTACAATACTAAAGGGAGACCAATTACCACACAGATGTTTTGTTTTCCTCCTCTCACTCCTTTCTTTTTACCCAGCATCCTCTCTGCTCGAGACCCTCTGAGGACGGTCCAGTCCCTCCCCCGCTCCACCCGAAACAACACCCGCTGCCAGTCACACTAACTGAGGTGCACACACACACACACACGTGCACGCAGACGCACACACACGGACACACACACGGACACACACGCACAGCCTTTAGCGAGCCAAACGGAGAGAGCATGTGGATGTCAATCAACAGGGTGGAGAGGAGGGGGCGGGGGGGAGGCGGGCAGGAAGGGAGTGATTGGGAAGGGAGTGGGGTGTGTGTGTGTGTCTGTGTGTGTGTGTGTGTGTGTGTGTGTGTGCATCCATGTGAGTGTGTGTTTGTTGGGGGTGGGTAGTGAATAGCAGGAGGAGTAAAGGGCCACGGATCAGAACCAAGGACAGTTCCCAGTGGAGAGATATGTGTTGCTTTGCTTCGGTACTAAATGGAGCCCCCCCCCCCCCCTGTACACACACACACATACACACACACACACACACAAACACACACACACAAACACACATACATACGTACATACATACATGCATGTGTATTGACCACAAATCAAGCATATTGAAGAATGCACAAAAAATACATGTGCAACCATACATATCATATGAACCCCCCCCTCCCACACACACACACACACACACACACAGACACACACACACACACACACAAAGGCTCATTGTATATATCACAAAGTACAATTTAGTAATCAACTGTTCATTTCCCCTCTTCATCCATCTCTTCTAATGGATTCCCAAGGCTTCAACCAGTCTTTTTCTTCCTCCTCCTCCTCCTCCTCCTCCTCCTCCCTTCTTTGCCTCTCCCCCCCCCCCCTCGGGGGTGGGGGTGGGGGGGGGGGGGGCTAAAAGACAGAGAGCTCGCTCAGGGCTGAGCCCACATGAAACCGAGGAGATGGAACTTTATGTCTCTCTCTGCTGCTTGATCAATAGGAATTTAATGGACAAGGATTGAGTTCAGGGAGTTCATGCTTGCCAACGTGCCTGAGGGGCTGAGCACATGCACACTGAGAGGCAGGCAGGGGGGGGGGCTCACGTACACACACACACACACACACACATACACACTCAAATTGATGTTTTTTCTCTGTGACACACACACACACACACACACACACACACACACATGCACTCTCCCTCACACGCAGGCACCCAATTGAATTGCAAATGCTATAAATCCAATTGATTATAGGCTATGGGCAATATTTGCTTTGATACAGATTGAAATATTCACAGATTATTGAATTACACGACTCACAGGAGGGCTGCCGGCGGATCTATAGGAGGAGAAAAGCTTGAATATTTCATTGAAGTGAGCTGAAACCAATCAATTGGAGAGGACCTGACATTCTGGGCTGCACCTTGTGCGAGAGCGGCTCCGGCAGACGAGGAGTTGGAAAGTGAAAGAGACGCTGACACACAGCCGACTGCTGAGCAACATGAAAGAGAATGTCCAACGAAGGCCCGAGAGCCTGGAGAACATGTTCATCCACAAACACATGTCAGTGTGGCAGAATCCAGCAGAGCCTGGTTTCCACCGACACACAACTGTGCAGAGATGCCACAAAGGTGCAAATACTCCAAATACACAAAAACTATCATCAGCAGCAGCACATCCTCCTCTTCCTCTACTTCTGAAGTGTGTCTCATCTTCATCGACAAAAGCAACATTCTGCAGCAGAGCTCAGTTTCACTTTGAGCAAAGTCTGTGGGAAATGTAAAGCAACAAGCGAAGTCACGTCCAACTCTCTCATCTCATAAGTGCTGCGGTGAGGAAGCGAGGGAACAAAGAGGGAAAGAGAGAAAGAAAGAGACAAAGCTGCAAAGCAAAGTGGGAAATAAGCAGGCGAGAACAGGAGAGGAGGAGGAAAAGGATGGAGAGAGGAGAGAGAATAAAGGAGAGAAAGAGGAATAAAGGTGTGAGGAGGTTGTGCCAGTGTTGGCTTTGTGATGCGCTCCTCTCCTCCGCCCCGTCATCCCTCCTCTTCCTCTTCCTCTTTCTCTTTCTTTTTCTCGCTTGGTTTTTCTTTGACGATAAACCTCTGAATGACAGAACTGACATCTTCTCCTTTTCTCTGCTCACAGCTCTGAAGCCATATTGAGCTCAGATTTCTGCGTGACTTAACGCTGCTGCATTAATTCTATTACACAGCAGTTAAGTCAGACGGATTAGGAGGAGAAAAGAGGAGAAAGAAGGAGAAAGGAGGAGAAAGGAGCAGCAGCAGCTTCTCCCGAGGATTTATCCCAATACTCACCCCATTGTTGGAAGTCTGTCAATTCCTCCTCAAGTCGACGACAGTGTATTTGGCAATATCTGGAAATCACACTGAGGAGGTGGTGGTGGGGGGGGAAACGCCCCCTCTCTGACTCCCCTCTCTCTCTCTTTTCCCTCTGTCTCCCTCCACCAGCAGAAAGCCTCTCCCATGTAGAGGGGAAAAATGAAGGTAGAGAAAAAAGAGGAGGGGAAAAAAGATCCGAGAGGCAGAGTCTCTGCAGCCTTTATCCTCCCCTCAGATCCTGGAATCTGTGGCTCTGCTTCTGCCCTGCTCTCTCTCTCTCTCTCTCTCTCTCTCTCTCTCTCTCTCTCTCTCTCTCTCTCTCTCTCGCTCTCTCTCTCTCCCTTTCTCTCTCACACACACACTCACTGTCTCTCTCTCTCTCTCTCTCTCTCTGCTGTCCTCCCATTGTTGCGAATCAAGCGTGGTCAAAGGGGCGCGGCGGAGGCGACTCAATGATTCAGGATTCAAGCGAGAAGAGAAGAAGCAGCTCTAGCTTTTCTCTCTCTCTCTCTCTCTCTCTCTCTCTCTCTCTCTCTCTCTCTCTCTCTCTCTCTCTCTCTCACACACACACTCACGTACAAACACAACCCTGCGCTTGCACTCGAATACACCCTGCTTGTGCTCAAACTGCACTGGACAGATTTCCTGCTTCAGCTCTTCTCCTCACACTTCTGATTGTGAGCGACAAATCAGATAAATAAATCAAGATAAATAAGGGAGGGAATCTACGTGTAAAATATATTTTTGGTGGACCGACTCTTTGTGTGGCCTCGGTTTTCTCCTCTGGCTCAGTGTCTTAATTCCATTAGGCCATAATAAGCACATTAAACAATAGTCTCTAACTAAGGCTTGGAAATTATTCAAATGTAACCTTCACCAAAGTCTTCAAATGATAAACCTGCTCACCAGGAGACGCTCATTAGGCCTTGGCAGGCTGCCTGGAGAGATCTGCTTTGGAGCCGTTTGCCCTGAACACGGCCGCGGTGCACCTTGTGCTAATTAACTTTTCAAAATTACAGATGGTCCTGCATTTAAATTCTGGGCGGAATGATCGACATTTTGCGTTATTAATTCCGGGCCCCGCCTCTGGAATCATCATTGTGCGCAAAATTGGTCCCATCAAGCATTTTCCTTTTCCTCCTCTTCTCCCTTCTAAAGTGGTCTTTTTCATCAGCGGTGCATAATGGGAGCTGATGGACAGACGGGAAGTGCATCACTGCCTCGTGCACAAGTGAAGGAAGCCTCAGCCTGTTCAAGAGCACAATCCGTGCACGTGTGTGTGTGTGTGTGCACCGTGGCCCAGTGTGAGCGCCGCAGCTCCCTGACAGCAACTTCTCAGTGACTGGCTCTATATCCCTCCTAATCCAATCCCATGGGATTTCCCAGCCGGTGAATTTCCTCAGCGAGAGACGACTGGCAGCTTCAGCTGGATCTCTGCTTCCCAAATCTCTCCAAACCTCGCCTTATCCGCCGGGGATTACACAGCTCAGCTCCCCGGGTAGCAGTGACAGGGTGGAGGGAGATACTCCACCAGTAGTGGTGGTGCTGGTGGTGCGACTGCAGGTGTTGCTCCATCATTGCATAAGAATTCAAGAGTCAAGCTGACCAGGTAGACACATAGTGGGACCGGGTCCTGCTTTCAATATTTATCAAATAGTTTGAGGACGCAGGGTTTTACTGGACTGACACTGAAGGCGGATTTGCTTTATATCTCAAAAAGAGGCGGAAAGCACACACACACACATACACACACACACACACACACACACACAGACACACACACACACACACACGGACACACACGCCATATCTGACCATCTATCACTGCAGTCGATGCGCATGGAGCATTACATAACACTGCTGCATGCTGCCTGTCAATCAGTCAATGGTTCCATGTTCTTCTCCTGCACGAGGAGGCCAAACTTTTGAAAGCGCTTGTGTCATGTGACTCTTTTTAGGCTGCTGAACACACAGGAAACACACAGGAAACACAGGTAACACACAGGAAACACACAGGATGACACAGGAAACACACAGGAAACACACAGGAAGCACACAGGAAGCACACGACACACACACAGGAAACACACGGGAAACACACAGGAAACACACAGGAAACAAACAGGAAAAACACAGGAAACACACAGGAAACAGACAGGAAAAACACACAGGAAACACACAGGAAACACACAGGAAATACACAGGAAATACACAGGAAACACACAGGAAACACGCAGGAATCACGTAGGAAACACGCAGGAAACACACAGGAAACACACAGGATGACACAGGAAACACACAGGAAACACACAGGAAGCACACAGGAAGCACACGACACACACACAGGAAACACACGGGAACCACACAGGAAACACACAGGAAACAAACAGGAAAAACACAGGAAACACACAGGAAACAGACAGGAAAAACACACAGGAAACACACAGGAAACACACAGGAAATACACAGGAAATACACAGGAAACACACAGGAAACACGCAGGAATCACGTAGGAAACACGCAGGAAACACACAGGAAACACAAAGGAAACACACAGGAAGCACACAGGAAACACACAGGAAACACACAGGAAACACACAGGAAAAACACACAGGAAACACACAGGAAACACACACAGGAAACACACAGGAAACACACACAGGAAACACACAGGAAACACACAGGAAACACACACAGGAAACACACAGGAAACACACAGGAAACACAAAGGAAACACACAGGAAACACACAGGAAACACACGGGAAACACATGTTGTGAGTCGTCTCCCACATGGACCCGATTGTCCAGCGACGCCTCCCACCGCTGAGGTCACTTCTGAGCCAAGATGGCTCCCGGTGCTGAGCCGGTGGTTCTGGTATCAGTCGGGGACCGGGAGCTCGGATGCCGGGGTCGTACAGTCGTTTCCCGGCTGCCTCGGCTCTTTGCTTCTCTAATTTCTCGTCTCTGTCTCTCCCTCCGTCTCTCTTCCTCTTTTGCAGTCTGCTCAGATCCCTGTGGTACGAGCATATTTCTCATTCCCTCTCCTTCTCTCGCTCGCCCTCGCTCCCTCAAGATTGCTGCTTTATTAAACAGAGTCTCCCTATCTTTCATTTGCCACTCTCCCAACCGTGCTCCCCACTCCCAGACAGTGGTTTTTATTTATTCTCTCTCTCTTTCTCTCTCTCTCTCTCTCTCTCTCTCTCTCTCCCCCTCCTCAACACACACATCACACTGGCTTTGCATACATCAGTGCATTGCTCAGCAGCCGAATCCGCACATACTTTTCCACCATATTCTAGATTCTCCTGATATGGAAGGAAAGAGAGATTCAGGCTTCTCTATATGTTCAGTTCTCTGTTCTTCTTCTCACCTCCTCTTTCTCTTTGTTCACTCTCTACATTGCTCCCGCCCTATGTGCTCCCTCCATCCCTCCATCCCTCTCTCTCTCTCCGTGCTCCCTCCATCTCTTTCAGACCCAGGGCAGCTATATTTAGCGGCAGGTTAACTGCTCCTGTCAAAGGTCTGATTTGTATTCTCTGCATGCGAGTCGGACTCGGGCCTCGTAGCAACACAAACAAAAGGCCCTGGTTTGAATATGCACTGAGCCCACTGGCTTAGGAATCAAAGCCTCCTCTCTGCCCTGCTGCCAGGGGCGCCACCTGCTATGGTAGGGAGGGAGGGGGTGTTGCTGGTGGTAGGGTAGGTGGGGGGGTGGCGGTGGGTCATGGGGACTCAAAGTCAAGCTCGACTCACTGCCAACGCACACATCCATGCAGAGAGGAGCTCAACTCACTCTGAATGTGCAATGTTTGAGAGAGAGACTTTAGAAAAGAGACGGAGACGAGGACTGGGTCGCGCCCCCCCCCCCCCCTCGTCCGTCCAACACGGGATGGCAGAAGGGAGGGACAGGCCGGGGACACGAAGACGGAGCCGCGGTGCAGGAGACAAACTGAGAATAGAAAAATCTCCCTTTTGAGTCAAAATCCGCCCCGGGCACGAAGTGACAGAGGAGATTAAAGAGAAAGGCACATACATTATACGCAGGCGTACATATAAGGACACATGGGGAGTCCGGGGGAGGGGGAGGGAGAGGAGGTGTGATGCTCCCTGCTGCTTTCCCCTCGCCTCCGCTGCCGGGTCTCATCTGGTCCGGCAGCCGGCTGTGGGTGACTGGCAGCGTGCGACATCACAGATACACTCTGACCAGAGGCTCTCCACGGATCCTCACATACCAGAGCACAGACCAGCTTCTACTGACTGTGCTCTACATCCACACCACTACTTATAAATGCCATTTTTAAACTCAAAAGTGAGAGTTTCTGTTTCACTGGGGAAATAAAGCTTCTGGTCCAGTAAGAAAAAGGAATCATTTTTATGTTATAGAACAGTTTGTTCAATTCTAAATGACTGAGTCTCTCTCTTTACTAGATAGTTAGGCTTATCTGATAATTACTGAAGGATAATGACTGAGATAACGGATAAATACATTTCTGCCGAATATAGTGGAACAAAATTAGTCTATGTTTAAATTGTTTGGAGAATACTTGGAATATATAAAATATTACATGTTAGAAGTATAAATAGGAAGCATATTAGCACTATATTAATAGTATTACCTTGTAATGAACAGTATGTTATATACAGACTGCAGATTAACATTAATGTCAGTGGAAAAAATGAAGGATGGAGGGATGGCTGCATAGATGGATGCAACGACCCCCGTCCACACAAGTGTTTTGGCTCTTTATGAGATTTAATCCCTCTTCATACCAAAACACCTTAAAACCACAGCCTTCAAAAGCAGCTTGTGAATGAAGACACATTGTTTTTGTACTTTTAGTATTTTAGGATTTGAACCAACCAGGAAGCAGGTTCTCGAGAGTTACGAGTTTTTCTCGAGCCCGACCCAGAGCAGGACAGAGATGCTCAGTGACTCTCCACAGATACTTAGCAATCCTAATGATCGCAGCTTGTAACGCAGCAGAAAAAACACACACTATTTAATTTATTCCTGGCACTTTCCTTCTAATTTTGGTTTTGTTCCAATCTGTGAGTATTGCTCATCGTTCAGCCACAGGCACTCGGCTCTGGCACGAGGAGACCTGCTGCGGGTGGGGGTGGGGGGGGGGGGGTTCACTCAGTCGTACATTCAGATGGTGGAACGCTGGATTTAAGAATGTGTTGTGTATCGGAACAAAAAATGATTATGAATGAAAGTCTTTTTCTCGCACCAGCAGGTTTCACTGTCGACATATTCAGAACGGAGCTAACGCACAAGTTTCCAGCTCGACTGCTCTGCCTCACTTCAACCGAAACGGATTCAATCAATTGGTCAATTTAGGAATCGAATGAGAAGTGAATTGACGCCGCGCCCGTCACGTCACATCACCACCGAGGAAAATCTGACTCCAATCGTTCAGAAAATGCCAGAAAGGAAGATCGTTGGTTCAACAATAATCTGCTGATTTAAGTTCCTTTAAGTTATAGTGATCTGAGTTTAATTTTTTGGGTTATGATCCAAGTCTTTGACCATGAGGATGGTAAATATTTTCAGTGCAAACAGCGAAAGTTGGTGACCACTCTGCTCAGTCGAAACAGTTTCAACAAACACAGACGATTATTCAAAAATCTATAACCCATAAAAACACCAACAAAAATCCATATAACTGTTTCTGAATCGTCCGGTACAGCCGAGTGGCGTCTCTCCCTCAGACGAGGGGCGAGCACGGACATGTTATGAATTCATTTCCTGGTCAACACATATTCGAATGTA